>NW_026970431.1:0-265221 GCF_028390025.1 Pseudophryne corroboree
ACATACTGTTGGTAAAGCAGTTGCATCAAATTGATTTTCTGCTATATAGCATGATAATCCAGACTGACAGCTCTGGATAGTACCAGCACATTTCTTGCTGGACTTGGTAATGCAAAGAACACAGTAAACAGCTTCACTTTTTCCTCAAAAATAAATAATTGACTATTAAAAACCTAACAGTCTTAAATAAGAACATTAGTAAGCACCACTGGCATAATGGATAATTCACTGCCCTCCTAAGCCAGGGGGTCCAAGTCCCATATGGGGTGAAAGTAATTACAGCAAGTGTCTCATCACTAGAGTTGATATTTTATCCTTGCTTCAACTGTAAAACAGTCTTGCAGTGTTTAGCTTGTAAAAAATGACCACAGAAGCTAAAATATGACATTAATTATGATAACATTGTTGTTGTTGTTGTTTTTTAAACCTTTTTTTATCACCGTGGACAGCTTATTCAAGTGCCATCTGGCATGCATGTTCCTTTGTTGCTCATCATTCATCACCAAAAATGATTTTCTTTTTCAATTCTTATGACTGTACTGATTGTATTGAATAAAATCCACATCTAGCATAACCAATTAATGCTGCAAAGGGCTCCAGTGGCGCAATTGGTCAGCACGCGGTACTTATAATACAGTATCTGTTGAGCAATGCCAAGGTTGTGAGTTCAAGCCTCACCTGGAACATCTTTGTATACTGTTTTTTTTACTTTTCTTATGTCATTAGTCATTGATTATAAACTGCTACCTTAATATTTAATATGATATTACAAAGGATGGAAGAAAGAAAGAAAAAACACAAACATGATTGTGCATTTAAGTTGTCAGCACACATCTGCTTTGGTTCAAATGCACTGCATATCTTCCTTCAGTCAGCCAACAAAACAGCAATGGAAAAGATTAACATACTGTTGGTAAAGCAGTTGCATCAAATTGATTTTCTGCTATATAGCATGATAATCCATACTGACAGCTCTGGATAGTACCAGCACATTTCTTGCTGGACTTGGTAATGCAAAGAACACAGTAAACAGCTTCACTTTTTTTCAAAAATAAATAATTGACTATTAAAAACCTATCAGTCTTAAATAAGGACATCAGTAAGCACCACTGGCATAATGGATAAGGCACTGTTCTCCTAAGCCAGTGGTTGTGGGTTTAAGTCCCGTCTGAGTTGGAAGTCATTACAGCAAGTGTCTCATCACTAGAGTTGATATTTTATCCTTGCTTCAACTGTAAAACAGTCTTGCAGTGTTTAGCTTGTAAAAAATGACCACAGAAGCTAAAATATGACATTAATTATGATAACATTGTTGTTGTTGTTTTTTAAACCTTTTTTATCACCGTGGACAGCTTATTAAAGTGCCATCTGGCATGTATGTTCCTTTGTTGCTCATCATTCATCACCAAAAATGATTTTCTTTTTCAATTCTTATGACTGTACTGATTGTATTGAATAAAATCCACATCTAGCATAACCAAACAATGCTGCAAAGTGCTCCACTGGTGCAATTGGTCAGCGCGCGGTACTTATAAGACAGTATCTGTTGAGCAATGCTGAGGTTGTGAGTTCAAGCCTCACCTGGAGCATCTTTGTATACTGTTTTTTTTCCTTTTCTTATGTCATTAGTCATTGATTATAAACTGCTACCTTAATATTTAATATGATATTACAAAGGATGGAAGAAAGAAAGAAAAAACACAAACATGAGTGTGCATTTAAGTTGTCAGCACATATCTGCTTTGGTTCAAATGCACTGCATATCTTCCTTCAGTCAGCCAACAAAACAGCAATGGAAAAGATTAACATACTGTTGGTAAAGCAGTTGCATCAAATTGATTTTCTGCTATATAGCATGATAATCCAGACTGACAGCTCTGGATAGTACCAGCACATTTCTTGCTGGACTTGGTAATGCAAAGAACACAGTAAACAGCTTCACTTTTTCCTCAAAAATAAATAATTGACTATTAAAAACCTAACAGTCTTAAATAAGAATATTAGTAAGCACCACTGGCATAATGGATAATTCACTGCCCTCCTAAGCCAGGGGGTCCAAGTCCCATATGGGGTGAAAGTAATTACAGCAAGTGTCTCATCACTAGAGTTGATATTTTATCCTTGCTTCAACTGTAAAACAGTCTTGCAGTGTTTAGCTTGTAAAAAATGACCACAGAAGCTAAAATATGACATTAATTATGATAACATTGTTGTTGTTGTTTTTTAAACCTTTTCTATCACCATGGACAGCTTATTCAAGTGCCATCTGGCATGCATGTTCCTTTGTTGCTCATCATTCATCACCAAAAATGATTTTCTTTTTCAATTCTTATGACTGTACTGATTGTATTGAATAAAATCCACATCTAGCATAACCAATTAACACTGCAAAGTGCTCTAGTGGCGCAATTGGTCAGCACGCGGTACTTATAAGACAGTATCTGTTGAGCAATGCTGAGGTTGTGAGTTCAAGCCTCACCTGGAGCATCTTTCTATCCATTTTTTTTTTACCTTTTCTTATGTCATTAGTCATTGATTAAATTAATATTTAACATCTGCTTTGGTTCAAATGCACTGCATATCTTCCTTCAGTCAGCCAACAAAACAGCAATGGAAAAGATTAACATACTGTTGGGAAAGCAGTTGCATCAAATTGATTTTCTGCAATATAGCATAATAATCCATACTGACAGCTCTGGATAGTACCAGCACATTTCTTGCTGGACTTGGTAATGCAAAGAACACAGTAAACAGCTTCACTTTTTTTCAAAAATAAATAATTGACTATTAAAAACCTATCAGTCTTACATAAGGACATCAGTAAGCACCACTGGCATAATGGATAAGGCACTGTTCTCCTAAGCCATTGGCTGTGGGTTTAAGTCCTGTCTGAGTTGGAAGTCATTACAGCAAGTGTCTCATCACAAGAGTTGATATTTTATCCTTGCTTCTACTGTAAAACAGTCTTGCAGTGTTTAGCTTGTAAAAAATGACCACAGAAGCTAAAATATGACATTAATTATGATAACATTGTTGTTGTTGTTTTTTAAACCTTTTCTATCACCATGGACAGCTTATTCAAGTGCCATCTGGCATGCATGTTCCTTTGTTGCTCATCATTCATCACCAAAAATGATTTTCTTTTTCAATTCTTATGACTGTACTGATTGTATTGAATAAAATCCACATCTAGCATAACCAATCAATGCTGCAAAGTGCTCCAGTGGCGCAATTGGTCAGCACACGGTACTTATAATACAGTATCTGTTGAGCAATGCCAAGGTTGTGAGTTCAAGCCTCACCTGGAACATCTTTGTATACTGTTTTTTTTTCCTTTTCTTATGTCATTAGTCATTGATTATAAACTGCTACCTTAATATTTAATATGATATTACAAAGGATGGAAGAAAGAAAGAAAAAACACAAACATGATTGTGCATTTAAGTTGTCAGCACACATCTGCTTTGGTTCAAATGCACTGCATATCTTCCTTCAGTCAGCCAACAAAACAGCAATGGAAAAGATTAACATACTGTTGGTAAAGCAGTTGCATCAAATTGATTTTCTGCTATATAGCATGATAATCCAGACTGACAGCTCTGGATAGTACCAGCACATTTCTTGCTGGACTTGGTAATGCAAAGAACACAGTAAACAGCTTCACTTTTTTTCAAAAATAAATAATTGACTATTAAAAACCTATCAGTCTTAAATAAGGACATCAGTAAGCACCACTGGCATAATGGATAAGGCACTGTTCTCCTAAGCCAGTGGTTGTGGGTTTAAGTCCCGTCTGAGTTGGAAGTCATTACAGCAAGTGTCTCATCACTAGAGTTGATATTTTATCCTTGCTTCAACTGTAAAACAGTCTTGCAGTGTTTAGCTTGTAAAAAATGACCACAGAAGCTAAAATATGACATTAATTATGATAACATTGTTGTTGTTGTTTTTTAAACCTTTTTTATCACCGTGGACAGCTTATTAAAGTGCCATCTGGCATGTATGTTCCTTTGTTGCTCATCATTCATCACCAAAAATGATTTTCTTTTTCAATTCTTATGACTGTACTGATTGTATTGAATAAAATCCACATCTAGCATAACCAAATATTGCTGCAAAGTGCTCCACTGGCGCAATTGGTCAGCGCGCGGTACTTATAAGACAGTATCTGTTGAGCAATGCTGAGGTTGTGAGTTCAAGCCTCACCTGGAGCATCTTTGTATACTGTTTTTTTTCCTTTTCTTATGTCATTAGTCATTGATTATAAACTGCTACCTTAATATTTAATATGATATTACAAAGGATGGAAGAAAGAAAGAAAAAACACAAACATGATTGTGCATTTAAGCTGTCAGCACACATCTGCTTTGGTTCAAATGCACTGCATATCTTCCTTCAGTCAGCCAACAAAACAGCAATGGAAAAGATTAACATACTGTTAGTAAAGCAGTTGCATCAAATTGATTTTCTGCTATATAGCATGATAATCTAGACTGACAGCTCTGGATAGTACCAGCACATTTCTTGCTGGACTTGGTAATGCAAAGAACACAGTAAACAGCTTCACTTTTTCCTCAAAAATAAATAATTGACTATTAAAAACCTAACAGTCTTAAATAAGAACATTAGTAAGCACCACTGGCATAATGGATAATTCACTGCCCTCCTAAGCCAGGGGGTCCAAGTCCCATATGGGGTGAAAGTAATTACAGCAAGTGTCTCATCACTAGAGTTGATATTTTATCCTTGCTTCAACTGTAAAACAGTCTTGCAGTGTTTAGCTTGTAAAAAATGACCACAGAAGCTAAAATATGACATTAATTATGATAACATTGTTGTTGTTGTTGTTTTTTAAACCTTTTTTTATCACCGTGGACAGCTTATTCAAGTGCCATCTGGCATGCATGTTCCTTTGTTGCTCATCATTCATCACCAAAAATGATTTTCTTTTTCAATTCTTATGACTGTACTGATTGTATTGAATAAAATCCACATCTAGCATAACCAATTAATGCTGCAAAGGGCTCCAGTGGCGCAATTGGTCAGCACGCGGTACTTATAATACAGTATCTGTTGAGCAATGCCAAGGATGTGAGTTCAAGCCTCACCTGGAACATCTTTGTATACTGTTTTTTTTCCTTTTCTTATGTCATTAGTCATTGATTATAAACTGCTACCTTAATATTTAATATGATATTACAAAGGATGGAAGAAAGAAAGAAAAAACACAAACATGATTGTGCATTTAAGTTGTCAGCACACATCTGCTTTGGTTCAAATGCACTGCATATCTTCCTTCAGTCAGCCAACAAAACAGCAATGGAAAAGATTAACATACTGTTGGTAAAGCAGTTGCATCAAATTGATTTTCTGCTATATAGCATGATAATCCAGACTGACAGCTCTGGATAGTACCAGCACATTTCTTGCTGGACTTGGTAATGCAAAGAACACAGTAAACAGCTTCACTTTTTCCTCAAAAATAAATAATTGACTATTAAAAACCTAACAGTCTTAAATAAGAATATTAGTAAGCACCACTGGCATAATGGATAATTCACTGCCCTCCTAAGCCAGGGGGTCCAAGTCCCATATGGGGTGAAAGTAATTACAGCAAGTGTCTCATCACTAGAGTTGATATTTTATCCTTGCTTCAACTGTAAAACAGTCTTGCAGTGTTTAGCTTGTAAAAAATGACCACAGAAGCTAAAATATGACATTAATTATGATAACATTGTTGTTGTTGTTTTTTAAACCTTTTCTATCACCATGGACAGCTTATTCAAGTGCCATCTGGCATGCATGTTCCTTTGTTGCTCATCATTCATCACCAAAAATGATTTTCTTTTTCAATTCTTATGACTGTACTGATTGTATTGAATAAAATCCACATCTAGCATAACCAATTAACACTGCAAAGTGCTCTAGTGGCGCAATTGGTCAGCACGCGGTACTTATAAGACAGTATCTGTTGAGCAATGCTGAGGTTGTGAGTTCAAGCCTCACCTGGAGCATCTTTCTATCCATTTTTTTTTTACCTTTTCTTATGTCATTAGTCATTGATTAAATTAATATTTAACATCTGCTTTGGTTCAAATGCACTGCATATCTTCCTTCAGTCAGCCAACAAAACTACAATGGAAAAGATTAACATACTGTTGGTAAAGCAGTTGCATCAAATTGATTTTCTGCAATATAGCATGATAATCCATACTGACAGCTCTGGATAGTACCAGCACATTTCTTGCTGGACTTGGTAATGCAAAGAACACAGTAAACAGCTTCACTTTTTCCTCAAAAATAAATAATTGACTATTAAAAACCTAACAGTCTTAAATAAGTACATCAGTAAGCACCACTGGCATAATGGATAAGTCACTGCCCTCCTAAGCCAGGGGGTCCAAGTTCCATATGGGGTGGAAGTAATTACAGCAAGTGTCTCATCACTAGAATTGATATTTTATCCTTGCTTAAACTGTAAAACAGTCTTGCAGTGTTTAGCTTGTAAAAAATGACCACAGAAGCTAAAATATTACATTAATTATGATAACATTGTTGTTGTTGTTTTTTAAACCTTTTTTATCACCGTGGACAGCTTATTCAAGTGCCATCTGGCATGCATGTTCCTTTGTTGCTCATCATTCATCACCAAAAATGATTTTCTTTTTCAATTCTTATGACTGTACTGATTGTATTGAATAAAATCCACATCTAGCATAACCAAACAATGATGCAAAGTGCTCCAGTGGCGCAATTGGTCAGCGCGCGGTACTTATAAGACAGTATCTGTTGAGCATTGCAGAGGTTGTGAGTTCAAGCCTCACCTGGAGCATCTTTGTATCCTGTTTTTTTTTCCCTTTTCTTATGTCATTAGTCATTGATTAAATTAATATTTAACATCTGCTTTGGTTCAAATGCACTGCATATCTTCCTTCAGTCAGCCAACAAAACAGCAATGGTAAAGATTAACATACTGTTGGTAAAGCAGTTGCATCAAATTGATTTTCTGCAATATAGCATGATAATCCATACTGACAGCTCTGGATAGTACCAGCACATTTCTTGCTGGACTTGGTAATGCAAAGAACACAGTAAACAGCTTCACTTTTTTTCAAAAATAAATAATTGACTATTAAAAACCTATCAGTCTTAAATAAGGACATCAGTAAGCACCACTGGCATAATGGATAAGGCACTGTTCTCCTAAGCCAGTGGTTGTGGGTTTAAGTCCCGTATGAGTTGGAAGTCATTACAACAAGTGTCTCATCACTAGAGTTGATATTTTATCCTTGCTTCAACTGTAAAACAGTCTTGCAGTGTTTAGCTTGTAAAAAATGACCACAGAAGCTAAAATATGACATTAATTATGATAACATTGTTGTTGTTGTTTTTTAAACCTTTTTTTATCACCGTGGACAGCTTATTCAAGTACCATCTGGCATGCATGTCCCTTTGTTGCTCATCATTCATCACCAAAAATGATTTTCTTTTCAATTCTTATGACTGTACTGATTGTATTGAATAAAATCCACATCTAGCATAACCAATTAGTGCTGCAAAGTGCTCCAGTGGCGCAATTGGTCAGCGCGCGGTACTTATAAGACAGTATCTGTTGAGCAATGCTGAGGTTGTGAGTTCAAGCCTCACCTGGAGCATCTTTGTATACTGTTTTTTTTCCTTTTCTTATGTCATTAGTCATTGATTATAAACTGCTACCTTAATATTTAATATGATATTACAAAGGATGGAAGAAAGAAAGAAAAAACACAAACATGATAGTGCATTTAAGTTGTCAGCACACATCTGCCTTGGTTCAAATGCACTGCATATCTTCCTTCAGTCAGCCAACAAAACAGCAATGGAAAAGATTAACATACTGTTGGTAAAGCAGTTGCATCAAATTGATTTTCTGCTATATAGCATGATAATCCATACTGATAGCTCTGGATAGTACCAGCACATTTCTTGCTGGACTTGGTAATGCAAAGAACACAGTAAACAGCTTCACTTTTTTTCAAAAATAAATAATTGACTATTAAAAACCTATCAGTCTTAAATAAGAACATCATAAGCACCACTGGCATAATGTATAAGGCACTGTTCTCCTAGGACAGTGGTTGTGGGTTTAAGTCCCGTCTGAGTTGGAAGTCATTACAGCAAGTGTCTCATCACTAGAGTTGATATTTTATCCTTGCTTCAACTGTAAAACAGTCTTGCAGTGTTTAGCTTGTAAAAAATGACCACACAAGCTAAAATATGACATTAATTATGATAACATTGTATTTGTTGTTTTTAAAACCTTTTCTATCACCGTGGACAGCTTATTCAAGTGCCATCTGGCATCCATGTTCCTTTGTTGCTCATCATTCATCACCAAAAATGATTTTCTTTTGCAATTCTTATGACTGTACTGATTGTATTGAATAAAATCCACATCTAGCATAACCAATCAATGCTGCAAAGTGCTCCAGTGGCGCAATTGGTCAGCGTGCGGTACTTATAAGACAGTTTGTGTTGAGCAATGCAGAGATTGTGAGTTCAAACCTCACCTGGAGCATCTTTTTATCCTGTTTTTTTTTCCTTTTCTTATGTCATTAGTCATTGATTAAATTAATATTTAACATCTGCTTTGGTTCAAATGCACTGCATATCTTCCTTCAGTCAGCCAACAAAACTGCAATGGAAAAGATTAACATACTGTTGGTAAAGCAGTTGCATCAAATTGATTTTCTGCAATATAGCATGATAATCCATACTGACAGCTCTGGATAGTACCAGCACATTTCTTGCTGGACTTGGTAATGCAAAGAACACAGTAAACAGCTTCACTTTTTTTCAAAAATAAATAATTGACTATTAAAAACCTATCAGTCTTTAATAAGGACATCAGTAAGCACCACTGGCATAATGGGTAAGGCACTGTTCTCCTAAGCCAGTGGTTGTGGGTTTAAGTCCCGTCTGAGTTGGAAGTCATTACAGCAAGTGTCTCATCACTAGAGTTGATATTTTATCCTTGCTTTAACTGTAAAACAGTCTTGCAGTGTTTAGCTTGTAAAAAATGACCACAGAAGCTAAAATATGACATTAATTATGATAACATTGTTGTTTTTTAAACCTTTTTTTATCACCGTGGACAGCTTATTCAAGTGCCATCTGGCATGCATGTTCCTTTGTTGCTCATCATTCATCACCAAAAATGATTTTCTTTTTCAATTCCTATGACTGTACTGATTGTATTGAATAAAATCCACATCTAGCATAACCAAACAATTCTGCAAAGTGCTCCAGTGGCGCAATTGGTCAGCGCGCGGTACTTGTAAGACAGTATCTGTTGAGCAATGCTGAGGTTGTGAGTTCAAGCCTCACCTGGAGCATCTTTGTATACTGTTTTTTTTCCTTTTCTTATGTCATTAGTCATTGATTATAAACTGCTACCTTAATATTTAATATGATATTACAAAGGATGGAAGAAAGAAAGAAAAAACACAAACATGATTGTGCATTTAAGTTGTCAGCACACATCTGCTTTGGTTCAAATGCACTGCATATCTTCCTTCAGTCAGCCAACAAAACAGCAATGGAAAAGATTAACATACTGTTGGTAAAGAAGTTGCATCAAATTGATTTCCTGCTATATAGCATGATAATCCATACTGACAGCTCTGGATAGTACCAGCACATTTCTTGCTGGACTTGGTAATGCAAAGAACACAGTAAACAGCTTCACTTTTTCCTCAAAAATAAATAATTGACTATTAAAAACCTAACAGTCTTAAATAAGAACATCAGTAAGCACCACTGGCATAATGGGTAAGGCACTGTTATCCTAAGCCAGTGGTTGTGGGTTTACGTCCTGTCTGAGTTGTAAGTCATTACAGCAAGTGTCTCATCACTAGAGTTGATATTTTATCCTTGCTTCTACTGTAAAACAGTCTTGCAGTGTTTAGCTTGTAAAAAATGACCACAGAAGCTAAAATATGACATTAATTATGATAACATTGTTGTTGTTGTTTTTAAAACCTTTTCTATCACCGTGGACAGCTTATTCAAGTGCCATCTGGCATGCATGTTCCTTTGTTGCTCATCATTCATCACCAAAAATGATTTTCTTTTTCAATTCTTATGACTGTACTGATTGTATTGAATAAAATCCACATCTAGCATAACCAATTAATGCTGCAAAGTGCTCAAGTGGTGCAATTGGTCAGCGCACGGTACTTATAAGACAGTATCTGTTGAGCAATGCAGAAGTTGTGAGTTCAAGCCTCACCTGGAGCATCTTTTTATCCTGTTTTTTTTTCCTTTTCTTATGTCATTAGTCATTGATTAAATTAATATTTAACATCTGCTTTGGTTCAAATGCACTGCATATCTTCCTTCAGTCAGCCAACAAAACAGCAATGGAAAAGATTAACATACTATTGGTAAAGCAGTTGCATCAAATTGATTTTCTGCAATATAGCATGATAATCCATACTGACAGCTCTGGATAGTACCAGCACATTTCTTGCTGGACTTGGTAATGCAAAGAACACAGTAAACAGCTTCACTTTTTTTCAAAAATAAATAATTGACTATTAAAAACCTATCAGTCTTAAATAAGGACATCAGTAAGCACCACTGGCATAATGGATAAGGCACTGTTCTCCTAAGCCAGTGGTTGTGAGTTTAAGTCCCGTCTGAGTTGGAAGTCATTACAGCAAGTGTCTCATCACTAGAGTTGATATTTTATCCTTGCTTCAACTGTAAAACAGTCTTGCAGTGTTTAGCTTGTAAAAAATGACCACAGAAGCTAAAATATGACATTAATTATGATAACATTGTTGTTGTTGTTGTTTTTTAAACCTTTTTTATCCCCGTGGACAGCTTATTCAAGTGCCATCTGGCATGCATGTTCCTTTGTTGCTCATCATTCATCACCAAAAATGATTTTCTTTTTCAATTCTTATGACTGTACTGATTGTATTGAATAAAATCCACATCTAGCATAACCAATTAATGCTGCAAAGTGCTCCAGTGGCGCAATTGGTCAGCGCGCGGTACTTATAAGATAGTATCTGTTGAGCAATGCTGAGGTTGTGAGTTCAAGCCTCACCTGGAGCATCTTTGTAAACTGTTTTTTTTCCTTTTCTTATGTCATTAGTCATTGATTATAAACTGCTAATATTTAATATGATATTACAAAGGATGGAAGAAAGAAAGAAAACCTTAATATTTAATATGATATTACAAAGGATGGAAGAAAGAAAGAAAAAACACAAACATGATTGTGCATTTAAGTTGTCAGCACACATCTGCTTTGGTTCAAATGCACTGCATATCTTCCTTCAGTCAGCCAACAAAACTACAATGGAAAAGATTAACATACTGTTGGTAAAGCAGTTGCATCAAATTGATTTTCTGCAATATAGCATGATAATCCATACTGACAGCTCTGGATAGTACCAGCACATTTCTTGCTGGACTTGGTAATGCAAAGAACACAGTAAACAGCTTCACTTTTTCCTCAAAAATAAATAATTGACTATTAAAAACCTAACAGTCTTAAATAAGTACATCAGTAAGCACCACTGGCATAATGGATAAGTCACTGCCCTCCTAAGCCAGGGGGTCCAAGTTCCATATGGGGTGGAAGTAATTACAGCAAGTGTCTCATCACTAGAATTGATATTTTATCCTTGCTTAAACTGTAAAACAGTCTTGCAGTGTTTAGCTTGTAAAAAATGACCACAGAAGCTAAAATATTACATTAATTATGATAACATTGTTGTTGTTGTTTTTTAAACCTTTTTTATCACCGTGGACAGCTTATTCAAGTGCCATCTGGCATGCATGTTCCTTTGTTGCTCATCATTCATCACCAAAAATGATTTTCTTTTTCAATTCTTATGACTGTACTGATTGTATTGAATAAAATCCACATCTAGCATAACCAAACAATGATGCAAAGTGCTCCAGTGGCGCAATTGGTCAGCGCGCGGTACTTATAAGACAGTATCTGTTGAGCATTGCAGAGGTTGTGAGTTCAAGCCTCACCTGGAGCATCTTTGTATCCTGTTTTTTTTTCCCTTTTCTTATGTCATTAGTCATTGATTAAATTAATATTTAACATCTGCTTTGGTTCAAATGCACTGCATATCTTCCTTCAGTCAGCCAACAAAACAGCAATGGTAAAGATTAACATACTGTTGGTAAAGCAGTTGCATCAAATTGATTTTCTGCAATATAGCATGATAATCCATACTGACAGCTCTGGATAGTACCAGCACATTTCTTGCTGGACTTGGTAATGCAAAGAACACAGTAAACAGCTTCACTTTTTTTCAAAAATAAATAATTGACTATTAAAAACCTATCAGTCTTAAATAAGGACATCAGTAAGCACCACTGGCATAATGGATAAGGCACTGTTCTCCTAAGCCAGTGGTTGTGGGTTTAAGTCCCGTATGAGTTGGAAGTCATTACAACAAGTGTCTCATCACTAGAGTTGATATTTTATCCTTGCTTCAACTGTAAAACAGTCTTGCAGTGTTTAGCTTGTAAAAAATGACCACAGAAGCTAAAATATGACATTAATTATGATAACATTGTTGTTGTTGTTTTTTAAACCTTTTTTTATCACCGTGGACAGCTTATTCAAGTACCATCTGGCATGCATGTCCCTTTGTTGCTCATCATTCATCACCAAAAATGATTTTCTTTTCAATTCTTATGACTGTACTGATTGTATTGAATAAAATCCACATCTAGCATAACCAATTAGTGCTGCAAAGTGCTCCAGTGGCGCAATTGGTCAGCGCGCGGTACTTATAAGACAGTATCTGTTGAGCAATGCTGAGGTTGTGAGTTCAAGCCTCACCTGGAGCATCTTTGTATACTGTTTTTTTTCCTTTTCTTATGTCATTAGTCATTGATTATAAACTGCTACCTTAATATTTAATATGATATTACAAAGGATGGAAGAAAGAAAGAAAAAACACAAACATGATTGTGCATTTAAGTTGTCAGCACACATCTGCCTTGGTTCAAATGCACTGCATATCTTCCTTCAGTCAGCCAACAAAACAGCAATGGAAAAGATTAACATACTGTTGGTAAAGCAGTTGCATCAAATTGATTTTCTGCAATATAGCATGATAATCCATACTGACAGCTCTGGATAGTACCAGCACATTTCTTGCTGGACTTGGTAATGCAAAGAACACAGTAAACAGCTTCACTTTTTTTCAAAAATAAATAATTGACTATTAAAAACCTAACAGTCTTAAATAAGTACATCAGTAAGCACCACTGGCATAATGGATAAGTCACTGCCCTCCTAAGCCAGGGGGTCCAAGTTCCATATGGGGTGGAAGTAATTACAGCAAGTGTCTCATCACTAGAATTGATATTTTATCCTTGCTTAAACTGTAAAACAGTCTTGCAGTGTTTAGCTTGTAAAAAATGACCACAGAAGCTAAAATATTACATTAATTATGATAACATTGTTGTTGTTGTTTTTTAAACCTTTTTTATCACCGTGGACAGCTTATTCAAGTGCCATCTGGCATGCATGTTCCTTTGTTGCTCATCATTCATCACCAAAAATGATTTTCTTTTTCAATTCTTATGACTGTACTGATTGTATTGAATAAAATCCACATCTAGCATAACCAATTAATGCTGCAAAGTGCTCCAGTGGCGCAATTGGTCAGCATGCGGTACTTATAAGACAGTTTGTGTTGAGCAATGCAGAGATTGTGAGTTCAAGCCTCACCTGGAGCATCTTTTTATCCTGTTTTTTTTTCCTTTTCTTATGTCATTAGTCATTGATTAAATTAATATTTAACATCTGCTTTGGTTCAAATGCACTGCATATCTTCCTTCAGTCAGCCAACAAAACAGCAATGGAAAAGATTAACATACTATTGGTAAAGCAGTTGCATCAAATTGATTTTCTGCAATATAGCATGATAATCCATACTGACAGCTCTGGATAGTACCAGCACATTTCTTGCTGGACTTGGTAATGCAAAGAACACAGTAAACAGCTTCACTTTTTTTCAAAAATAAATAATTGACTATTAAAAACCTATCAGTCTTAAATAAGGACATCAGTAAGCACCACTGGCATAATGGATAAGGCACTGTTCTCCTAAGCCAGTGGTTGTGAGTTTAAGTCCCGTCTGAGTTGGAAGTCATTACAGCAAGTGTCTCATCACTAGAGTTGATATTTTATCCTTGCTTCAACTGTAAAACAGTCTTGCAGTGTTTAGCTTGTAAAAAATGACCACAGAAGCTAAAATATGACATTAATTATGATAACATTGTTGTTGTTGTTGTTTTTTAAACCTTTTTTATCCCCGTGGACAGCTTATTCAAGTGCCATCTGGCATGCATGTTCCTTTGTTGCTCATCATTCATCACCAAAAATGATTTTCTTTTTCAATTCTTATGACTGTACTGATTGTATTGAATAAAATCCACATCTAGCATAACCAATTAATGCTGCAAAGTGCTCCAGTGGCGCAATTGGTCAGCGCGCGGTACTTATAAGATAGTATCTGTTGAGCAATGCTGAGGTTGTGAGTTCAAGCCTCACCTGGAGCATCTTTGTAAACTGTTTTTTTTCCTTTTCTTATGTCATTAGTCATTGATTATAAACTGCTAATATTTAATATGATATTACAAAGGATGGAAGAAAGAAAGAAAACCTTAATATTTAATATGATATTACAAAGGATGGAAGAAAGAAAGAAAAAACACAAACATGATTGTGCATTTAAGTTGTCAGCACACATCTGCTTTGGTTCAAATGCACTGCATATCTTCCTTCAGTCAGCCAACAAAACTACAATGGAAAAGATTAACATACTGTTGGTAAAGCAGTTGCATCAAATTGATTTTCTGCAATATAGCATGATAATCCATACTGACAGCTGTGGATAGTACCAGCACATTTCTTGCTGGACTTGGTAATGCAAAGAACACAGTAAACAGCTTCACTTTTTCCTCAAAAATAAATAATTGACTATTAAAAACCTAACAGTCTTAAATAAGTACATCAGTAAGCACCACTGGCATAATGGATAAGTCACTGCCCTCCTAAGCCAGGGGGTCCAAGTTCCATATGGGGTGGAAGTAATTACAGCAAGTGTCTCATCACTAGAATTGATATTTTATCCTTGCTTCAACTGTAAAACAGTCTTGCAGTGTTTAGCTTGTAAAAAATGACCACAGAAGCTAAAATATTACATTAATTATGATAACATTGTTGTTGTTGTTTTTTAAACCTTTTTTATCACCGTGGACAGCTTATTCAAGTGCCATCTGGCATGCATGTTCCTTTGTTGCTCATCATTCATCACCAAAAATGATTTTCTTTTTCAATTCTTATGACTGTACTGATTGTATTGAATAAAATCCACATCTAGCATAACCAAACAATGATGCAAAGTGCTCCAGTGGCGCAATTGGTCAGCGCGCGGTACTTATAAGACAGTATCTGTTGAGCATTGCAGTGGTTGTGAGTTCAAGCCTCACCTGGAGCATCTTTGTATCTTGTTTTTTTTTCCCTTTTCTTATGTCATTAGTCATTGATTAAATTAATATTTAACATCTGCTTTGGTTCAAATGCACTGCATATCTTCCTTCAGTCAGCCAACAAAACAGCAATGGTAAAGATTAACATACTGTTGGTAAAGCAGTTGCATCAAATTGATTTTCTGCAATATAGCATGATAATCCATACTGACAGCTCTGGATAGTACCAGCACATTTCTTGCTGGACTTGGTAATGCAAAGAACACAGTAAACAGCTTCACTTTTTTTCAAAAATAAATAATTGACTATTAAAAACCTATCAGTCTTAAATAAGGACATCAGTAAGCACCACTGGCATAATGGATAAGGAACTGTTCTCCTAAGCCAGTGGTTGTGGGTTTAAGTCCCGTATGAGTTGGAAGTCATTACAACAAGTGTCTCATCACTAGAGTTGATATTTTATCCTTGCTTCAACTGTAAAACAGTCTTGCAGTGTTTAGCTTGTAAAAAATGACCACAGAAGCTAAAATATGACATTAATTATGATAACATTGTTGTTGTTGTTTTTTAAACCTTTTTTTATCACCGTGGACAGCTTATTCAAGTACCATCTGGCATGCATGTCCCTTTGTTGCTCATCATTCATCACCAAAAATGATTTTCTTTTCAATTCTTATGACTGTACTGATTGTATTGAATAAAATCCACATCTAGCATAACCAATCAGTGCTGCAAAGTGCTCCAGTGGCGCAATTGGTCAGCGCGCAGTACTTATAAGACAGTATCTGTTGAGCAATGCTGAGGTTGTGAGTTCAAGCCTCACCTGGAGCATCTTTGTATACTGTTTTTTTTCCTTTTCTTATGTCATTAGTCATTGATTATAAACTGCTACCTTAATATTTAATATGATATTACAAAGGATGGAAGAACGAAAGAAAAAACACAAACATGATTGTGCATTTAAGTTGTCAGCACACATCTGCTTTGGTTCAAATGCACTGCATATCTTCCTTCAGTCAGCCAACAAAACAGCAATGGAAAAGATTAACATACTGTTGGTAAAGCAGTTGCATCAAATTGATTTTCTGCAATATAGCATGATAATCCATACTGACAGCTCTGGATAGTACCAGCACATTTCTTGCTGGACTTGGTAATGCAAAGAACACAGTAAACAGCTTCACTTTTTTTCAAAAATAAATAATTGACTATTAAAAACCTATCAGTCTTAAAAAAGGACATCAGTAAGCACCGCTGGCATAATGGATAAGGCACTGTTCTCCTAAGCCAGTGGTTGTGGGTTTAAGTCCCGTCTGAGTTGGAAGTCATTACAGCAAGTGTCTCATCACTAGAGTTGATATTTTATCCTTGCTTCAACTGTAAAACAAACAGTCTTGCAGTGTTTAGCTTGTAAAAATTGACCACATAAGCTAAAATATGACATTAATTATGATAACATTGTTGTTGTTGTTGTTTTTTAAACCTTTTTTTATCACCGTGGACAGCTTATTCAAGTGCCATCTGGCATGCATGTTCCTTTGTTGCTCATCATTCATCACCAAAAATGATTTTCTTTTTCAATTCTTATGACTGTACTGATTGTATTGAATAAAATCCACATCTAGCATAACCAAACAATGATGCAAAGTGCTCCAGTGGCGCAATTGGTCAGCGCGCGGTACTTATAAGACAGTATCTGTTGAGCATTGCAGTGGTTGTGAGTTCAAGCCTCACCTGGAGCATCTTTGTATCTTGTTTTTTTTTCCCTTTTCTTATGTCATTAGTCATTGATTAAATTAATATTTAACATCTGCTTTGGTTCAAATGCACTGCATATCTTCCTTCAGTCAGCCAACAAAACAGCAATGGTAAAGATTAACATACTGTTGGTAAAGCAGTTGCATCAAATTGATTTTCTGCAATATAGCATGATAATCCATACTGACAGCTCTGGATAGTACCAGCACATTTCTTGCTGGACTTGGTAATGCAAAGAACACAGTAAACAGCTTCACTTTTTTTCAAAAATAAATAATTGACTATTAAAAACCTATCAGTCTTAAATAAGAACATCATAAGCACCACTGGCATAATGTATAAGGCACTGTTCTCCTAAGACAGTGGTTGTGGGTTTAAGTCCCGCCTGAGTTGGAAGTCATTACAGCAAGTGTCTCATCACTAGAGTTGATATTTTATCCTTGCTTCAACTGTAAAACAGTCTTGCAGTGTTTAGCTTGTAAAAAATGACCACATAAGCTAAAATATGACATTAATTATGATAACATTGTATTTGTTGTTTTTAAAACCTTTTCTATCACCGTGGACAGCTTATTCGAGTGCCATCTGGCATCCATGTTCCTTTGTTGCTCATCATTCATCACCAAAAATGATTTTCTTTTTCAATTCTTATGACTGTACTGATTGTATTGAATAAAATCCACATCTAGCATAACCAATTAATGCTGCAAAGTGCTCCAGTGGCGCAATTGGTCAGCATGCGGTACTTATAAGACAGTTTGTGTTGAGCAATGCAGAGATTGTGAGTTCAAGCCTCACCTGGAGCATCTTTTTATCCTGTTTTTTTTTCCTTTTCTTATGTCATTAGTCATTGATTAAATTAATATTTAACATCTGCTTTGGTTCAAATGCACTGCATATCTTCCTTCAGTCAGCCAACAAAACTGCAATGGAAAAGATTAACATACTGTTGGTAAAGCAGTTGCATCAAATTGATTTTCTGCAATATAGCATGATAATCCATACTGACAGCTCTGGATAGTACCAGCACATTTCTTGCTGGACTTGGTAATGCAAAGAACACAGTAAACAGCTTCACTTTTTTGTCAAAAATAAATAATTGACTATTTAAAACCTATCAGTCTTTAATAAGGACATCAGTAAGCACCACTGGCATAATGGGTAAGGCACTGTTCTCCTAAGCCAGTGGTTGTGGGTTTAAGTCCCGTCTGAGTTGGAAGTCATTACAGCAAGTGTCTCATCACTAGAGTTGATATTTTATCCTTGCTTCTACTGTAAAACAGTCTTGCAGTGTTTAGCTTGTAAAAAATGACCACAGAAGCTAAAATATGACATTAATTATGATAACATTGTTGTTGTTATTTTTTAAACCTTTTCTATCACCGTGGACAGCTTATTCAAGTGCCATCTGGCATGCATGTTCCTTTGTTGCTCATCATTCTTCACCAAAAATGATTTTCTTTTTCAATTCTTATGACTGTACTGATTGTATTGAATAAAAACCACATCTAGCATAACCAATTAATGCTGCAAAGTGTTCCAGTGGCGCAATTGGTCAGCGCGCGGTTCTTATAAGACAGTATCTGTTGAGCAATGCAGAGGTTGTGAGTTCAAGCCTCACGTGGAGCATCTTTTTATCCTGTTTTTTTTCCTTTTCTTATGTCATTAGTCATTGATTAAATTAATATTTAACATCTGCTTTGGTTCAAATGCACTGCATATCTTCCTTCAGTCAGCCAACAAAACAGCAATGGAAAAGATTAACATACTATTGGTAAAGCAGTTGCATCAAATTGATTTTCTGCAATATAGCATGATAATCCATACTGACAGCTCTGGATAGTACCAGCACATTTCTTGCTGGACTTGGTAATGCAAAGAACACAGTAAACAGCTTCACTTTTTTTCAAAAATAAATAATTGACTATTAAAAACCTATCAGTCTTAAATAAGGACATCAGTAAGCACCACTGGCATAATGGATAAGGCACTGTTCTCCTAAGCCAGTGGTTGTGGGTTTACGTCCCGTCTGAGTTGGAAGTCATTACAGCAAGTGTCTCATCACTAGAGTTGATATTTTATCCTTGCTTTAACTGTAAAACAGTCTTGCAGTGTTTAGCTTGTAAAAAATGACCACAGAAGCTAAAATATGACATTAATTATGATAACATTGTTGTTTTTTAAACCTTTTCTATCACCGTGGACAGCTTATTCAAGTGCCATCTGGCATGCATGTTCCTTTGTTGCTCATCATTCATCACCAAAAATGATTTTCTTTTTCAATTCTTATGACTGTACTGATTGTATTGAATAAAATCCACATCTAGCATTACCAACTAATGCTGCAAAGTGCTCCAGTGGCGCAATTGGTCAGTGCGCGGTACTTATAAGACAGTATCTGTTGAGCAATGCTGAGGTTGTGAGTTCAAGCCTCACCTGGAGCATCTTTGTATACTGTTTTTTTTCCTTTTCTTATGTCATTAGTCATTGATTATAAACTGCTACCTTAATATTTAATATGATATTACAAAGGATGGAAGAAAGAAAGAAAAAACACAAACATGATTGTGCATTTAAGTTGTCAGCACACATCTGCTTTGGTTCAAATGCACTGCATATCTTCCTTCAGTCAGCCAACAAAACAGCAATGGAAAAGATTAACATACTGTTGGTAAAGCAGTTGCATCAAATTGATTTCCTGCTATATAGCATGATAATCCATACTGACAGCTCTGGATAGTACCAGCACATTTCTTGCTGGACTTGGTAATGCAAAGAACACAGTAAACAGCTTCACTTTTTCCTCAAAAATAAATAATTGACTATTAAAAACCTAACAGTCTTAAATAAGAACATCAGTAAGCACCACTGGCATAATGGGTAAGGCACTGTTATCCTAAGCCAGTGGTTGTGGGTTTACGTCCTGTCTGAGTTGTAAGTCATTACAGCAAGTGTCTCATCACTAGAGTTGATATTTTATCCTTGCTTCTACTGTAAAACAGTCTTGCAGTGTTTAGCTTGTAAAAAATGACCACAGAAGCTAAAATATGACATTAATTATGATAACGTTGTTGTTGTTTTTAAAACCTTTTCTATCACCGTGGACAGCTTATTCAAGTGCCATCTGGCATGCATGTTCCTTTGTTGCTCATCATTCATCACCAAAAATGATTTTCTTTTTCAATTCTTATGACTGTACTGATTGTATTGAATAAAATCCACATCTAGCATAACCAATTAATGCTGCAAAGTGCTCCAGTGGTGCAATTGGTCAGCACGCGGTACTTATAAAACAGTATCTGTTGAGCAATGCAGAAGTTGTGAGTTCAAGCCTCACGTGGAGCATCTTTTTATCCTGTTTTTTTTTCCTTTTCTTATGTCATTAGTCATTGATTAAATTAATATTTAACATCTGCTTTGGTTCAAATGCACTGCATATCTTCCTTCAGTCAGCCAACAAAACAGCAATGGAAAAGATTAACATACTATTGGTAAAGCAGTTGCATCAAATTGATTTTCTGCAATATAGCATGATAATCCATACTGACAGCTCTGGATAGTACCAGCCCATTTTTTGCTGGACTTGGTAATGCAAAGAACACAGTAAACAGCTTCACTTTTTCCTCAAAAATAAATAATTGACTATTAAAAACCTAACAGTCTTAAATAAGAACATCAGTAAGCACCACTGGCATAATGGATAAGTCACTGCCCTCCTAAGCCAGGGGGTCCAAGTCCCATATGGGGTGGAAGTAATTACAGCAAGTGTCTCATCACTAGAGTTGATATTTTATCCTTGCTTCAACTGTAAAACAGTCTTGCAGTGTTTAGCTTGTAAAAAATGACCACAGAAGCTAAAATATGACATTAATTATGATAACATTGTTGTTGTTGTTGTTTTTTTTAAACCTTTTTTATCACCGTGGACAGCTTATTCAAGTGCCATCTGGCATGCATGTTCCTTTGTTGCTTATCATTCATCACCAAAAATGATTTTCTTTTTCAATTCTTATGACTGTGCTGATTGTATTGAATAAAATCCACATCTAGCATAAACAATCAATGATGAAAAGTGCTTCAGTGGTGCAATTTGTCAGCGTGTTGTACTTATAAGACAGTATCTGTTGAGCCATGCCGAGGTTGTAAGTTCAAGCCTCACCTGGAGTATCTTTATATACTGTTTTTTTTTCCTTTTCTTATGTCATTAGTCATTGATTAAATTAATATTTAACATCTGCTTTGGTTCAAATGCACTGCATATCTTCCTTCAGTCAGCCAACAAAACAGCAATGGAAAAGATTAACATACTGTTGGTAAAGCAATTGCATCAAATTGATTTTCTGCAATATAGCATGATAATCCATACTGACAGCTCTGGATAGTACCAGCACATTTCTTGCTGGACTTGGTAATGCAAAGAACACAGTAAACAGCTTCACTTTTTTTCAAAAATAAATAATTGACTATTAAAAACCTATCAGTCTTAAATAAGGACATCAGTAAGCACCACTGGCATAATGGATAAGGCACTGTTCTCCTAAGCCAGTGGTTGTGGGTTTAAGTCCCGTATAAGTTGGAAGTCATTACAACAAGTGTCTCATCACTAGAGTTGATATTTTATCCTTGCTTCAACTGTAAAACATTCTTGCAATGTTTAGCTTGTAAAAAATGACCACAGAAGCTAAAATATGACATTAATTATGATAACATTGTTGTTGTTGTTTTTTAAACCATTTTTATCACCGTGGACAGCTTATTCAAGTACCATCTGGCATGCATGTCCCTTTGTTGCTCATCATTCATCACCAAAAATGATTTTCTTTTCAATTCTTATGACTGTACTGATTGTATTGAATAAAATCCATATCTAGCATAACCAATTAATGCTGCAAAGTGCTCCAGTGGCGCAATTGGTCAGCGCGCGGTACTTATAAGACAGTATCTGTTGAGCAATGCCGAGGTTGTGAGTTCAAGCCTCACCTAGAGCATCTTTGTATACTGGTTTTTTTCCTTTTCTTATGTCATTAGTCATTGATTATAAACTGCTACCTTAATATTTAATATGATATTACAAAGGATGGAAGAAAGAAAGAAAAAACACAAACATGATTGTGCATTTAAGTTGTCAGCACACATCTGCTTTGGTTCAAATGCACTGCATGTCTTCCTTCAGTCAGCCAACAAAACAGCAATGGAAAAGAATAACATACTGTTGGTAAAGCAGTTGCATCAAATTGATTTTCTGCAATATAGCATGATAATCCATACTGGCAGCTCTGGATAGTACCAGCACATTTCTTGCTGGACTTGGTAATGCAAAGAACACAGTAAACAGCTTCACTTTTTCCTCAAAAATAAATAATTGACTATTAAAAACCTAACAGTCTTAAATAAGAACATCAGTAAGCACCACTGGCATAATGGATAAGTCACTGCCCTCCTAAGCCAGGGAGTCCAAGTCCCATATGGGGTGGAAGTAATTACAGCAAGTGTCTCATCACTAGAGTTGATATTTTATCCTTGCTTCAACTGTAAAACAGTCTTGCAGTGTTTAGCTTGTAAAAAATGACCACAGAAGCTAAAATATGACATTAATTATGATAACATTGTTGTTGTTTTTTAAACCTTTTCTATCACCGTGGACAGCTTATTCAAGTGCCATCTGGCATGCATGTTCCTTTGTTGCTCATCATTCATCACCAAAAATGATTTTCTTTTTCAATTCTTATGACTGTACTGATTGTATTGAATAAAATCCACATCTAGCATAAACAATCAATGCTGCAAAATGCTCCAGTGGTGCAATTTGTCAGCGTGCTGTACTTATAAGACAGTATATGTTGAGCAATGCCGAGGTTGTGAGTTCAAGCCTCACCTGGAGCATCTTTGTATACTGTTTTTTTTCCCTTTCTTATATCATTAGTCATTGATTATAAACTGCTACCTTAATATTTAATATGATATTACAAAGGATGGAAGAAAGAAAGAAAAAACACAAACATGATTGTGCATTTAAGTTGTCAGCACACATCTGCTTTGGTTCAAATGCACTGCATATCTTCCTTCAGTCAGCCAACAAAACAGCAATGGAAAAGATTAACATAATGTTGGTAAAGCAGTTGCATCAAATTGATTTTCTGCAATATAGCATGATAATCCATACTGACAGCTCTGGATAGTACCAGCACATTTCTTGCTGGACTCTGTAATGCAAAGAACACAGTAAACAGCTTCACTTTTTCCTCAAAAATAAATAATTGACTATTAAAAACCTAACAGTCTTAAATAAGAACATCAGTAAGCACCACTGGCATAATGGATAAGTCACTGCCCTTCTAAGCCAGGGGGTCCAAGTCCCATATGGGGTGGAAGTAATTACAGCAAGTGTCTCATCACTAGAGTTGATATTTTATCCTTGCTTCAACTGTAAAACAGTCTTGCAGTGTTTAGCTTGTAAAAAATGACCACAGAAGCTAAAATATGACATTAATTATGATAACATTGTTGTTTTTAAAACCTTTTCTATCACCATGGACAGCTTATTCAAGTGCCATCTGGCATGCATGTTCCTTTGTTGCTCATCATTCATAACCAAAAATAATTTTCTTTTTCAATTCTTATGACTGTACTGATTGTATTGAATAAAATCCACATCCAGCATAACCAATGAATGCTGCCAAGTGCTCCAGTGGCGCAATTGGTCAGTGCGCGGTACTAATAAGACAGTATCTGTTGAGCAATGCCGAGTTTGTGAGTTCAAGCCTCACCTGGAGCAACTTTGTATACTGTTTTTTTTCCTTTTCTTATGTCATTAGTCATTGATTAAATTAATATTTAACATCTGCTTTGGTTCAAATGCACTGCATATCTTCCTCAAGTCAGCCAACAAAACAGCAATGGAAAAGATTAACATACTGTTGGTAAAGCAGTTGCATCAAATTGATTTTCTGCAATATAGCATGATAATCCATACTGACAGCTCTGGATAGTACCAGCACATTTCTTGCTGGACTCTGTAATGCAAAGAACACAGTAAACAGCTTCACTTATTCCTCAAAAATAAATAATTGACTATTCAAAACCTATCAGTCTTAAATAAGAACATCAGTAAGCACCACTGGCATAATGGATAAGTCACTGTCCTCCTAAGACAGAGGGTCCAAGTCCCATATGGGGTGGAAGTAATTACAGCAAGTGTCTCATCACTAGAGTTGATATTTTATTCTTGCTTCAACTGTAAAACAGTCTTGCAGTGTTTAGCTTGTAAAAATTGACCACATAAGCTAAAATATGACATTAATTATGATAACATTGTTGTTGTGGTTTTTTAAACCTTTTTTATCACCGTGGACAGCTTATTCAAGTGCCATCTGGCATGCATGTTCCTTTGTTGCTCATCATTCATCACCAAAAATGATTTTCTTTTTCAATTCTTAAGACTGTATGATTGTATTGAATAAAATCCACATCTAGCTTAACCAATTAATGCTGCAAAGTGCTCCAGTGGCGCAATTGGTCAGCGCGCTGTACTTATAATACAGTATCTGTTGAGCAATGCCAAGGTTGTGAGTTCAAGCCTCACCTGGAGCATCTTTGTATACTGTTTTTTTTTCCTTTTCTTATGTCATTAGTCATTGATTAAAAACTGCTACCTTAATATTTAATATGATATTACAAAGGATGGAAGAAAGAAAGAAAAAACACAAACATGATTGTGCATTTAAGTTGTCAGCACACATCTGCTTTGGTTCAAATGCACTGCATATCTTCCTTCAGTCAGCCAACAAAACAGCAATGGAAAAGATTAACATACTGTTGGTAAAGCAGTTGCATCAAATTGATTTTCTGCAATATAGCATGATAATCCATACTGACAGCTCTGGATAGTACCAGCACATTTCTTGCTGGACTTGGTAATGCAAAGAACACAGTAAACAGCTTCACTTTTTCCTCAAAAATAAATAATTGACTATTAAAAACCTAACAGTCTTAAATAAGAACATCAGTAAGCACCACTGGCATAATGGATAAGTCACTGCCCTCCTAAGCCAGGGGGT
Organism: Pseudophryne corroboree; assembly: GCF_028390025.1. Lineage (NCBI taxonomy): Eukaryota > Metazoa > Chordata > Amphibia > Anura > Myobatrachidae > Pseudophryne > Pseudophryne corroboree. Next base: position 25,338 of record NW_026970431.1, read on the forward strand.
CCAAGTCCCATTTGGGGTGGAAGTAATTACAGCAAGTGTCTCATCACTAGAGTTGATATTTTATCCTTGCTTCAACTGTAAAACAGTCTTGCAGTGTTTAGCTTGTAAAAAATGACCACAGAAGCTAAAATATGACATTAATTATGATAACATTGTTGTTGTTGTTGTTTTTTTAAACCTTTTTTATCACCGTGGACAGCTTATTCAAGTGCCATCTGGCATGCATGTTCCTTTGTTGCTTATCATTCATCACCAAAAATGATTTTCTTTTTCAATTCTTATGACTGTGCTGATTGTATTGAATAAAATCCACATCTAGCATAAACAATCAATGCTGAAAAGTGCTTCAGTGGTGCAATTTGTCAGCGTGTTGTACTTATAAGACAGTATCTGTTGAGCCATGCCGAGGTTGTAAGTTCAAGCCTCACCTGGAGTATCTTTATATACTGTTTTTTTTTCCTTTTCTTATGTCATTAGTCATTGATTAAATTAATATTTAACATCTGCTTTGGTTCAAATGCACTGCATATCTTCCTTCAGTCAGCCAACAAAACAGCAATGGAAAAGATTAACATACTGTTGGTAAAGCAATTGCATCAAATTGATTTTCTGCAATATAGCATGATAATCCATACTGACAGCTCTGGATAGTACCAGCACATTTCTTGCTGGACTTGGTAATGCAAAGAACACAGTAAACAGCTTCACTTTTTTTCAAAAATAAATAATTGACTATTAAAAACCTATCAGTCTTAAATAAGGACATCAGTAAGCACCACTGGCATAATGGATAAGGCACTGTTCTCCTAAGCCAGTGGTTGTGGGTTTAAGTCCCGTATAAGTTGGAAGTCATTACAACAAGTGTCTCATCACTAGAGTTGATATTTTATCCTTGCTTCAACTGTAAAACATTCTTGCAATGTTTAGCTTGTAAAAAATGACCACAGAAGCTAAAATATGACATTAATTATGATAACATTGTTGTTGTTGTTTTTTAAACCATTTTTATCACCGTGGACAGCTTATTCAAGTACCATCTGGCATGCATGTCCCTTTGTTGCTCATCATTCATCACCAAAAATGATTTTCTTTTCAATTCTTATGACTGTACTGATTGTATTGAATAAAATCCACATCTAGCATAACCAATTAATGCTGCAAAGTGCTCCAGTGGCGCAATTGGTCAGCGTGCTGTACTTATAAGACAGTATATGTTGAGCAATGCCGAGGTTGTGAGTTCAAGCCTCACCTGGAGCATCTTTGTATACTGTTTTTTTTCCCTTTCTTATGTCATTAGTCATTGATTATAAACTGCTACCTTAATATTTAATATGATATTACAAAGGATGGAAGAAAGAAAGAAAAAACACAAACATGATTGTGCATTTAAGTTGTCAGCACACATCTGCTTTGGTTCAAATGCACTGCATATCTTCCTTCAGTCAGCCAACAAAACAGCAATGGAAAAGATTAACATAATGTTGGTAAAGCAGTTGCATCAAATTGATTTTCTGCAATATAGCATGATAATCCATACTGACAGCTCTGGATAGTACCAGCACATTTCTTGCTGGACTCTGTAATGCAAAGAACACAGTAAACAGCTTCACTTTTTCCTCAAAAATAAATAATTGACTATTAAAAACCTAACAGTCTTAAATAAGAACATCAGTAAGCACCACTGGCATAATGGATAAGTCACTGCCCTTCTAAGCCAGGGGGTCCAAGTCCCATATGGGGTGGAAGTAATTACAGCAAGTGTCTCATCACTAGAGTTGATATTTTATCCTTGCTTCAACTGTAAAACAGTCTTGCAGTGTTTAGCTTGTAAAAAATGACCACAGAAGCTAAAATATGACATTAATTATGATAACATTGTTGTTTTTAAAACCTTTTCTATCACCATGGACAGCTTATTCAAGTGCCATCTGGCATGCATGTTCCTTTGTTGCTCATCATTCATAACCAAAAATGATTTTCTTTTTCAATTCTTATGACTGTACTGATTGTATTGAATAAAATCCACATCCAGCATAACCAATGAATGCTGCCAAGTGCTCCAGTGGCGCAATTGGTCAGTGCGCGGTACTAATAAGACAGTATCTGTTGAGCAATGCCGAGTTTGTGAGTTCAAGCCTCACCTGGAGCAACTTTGTATACTGTTTTTTTTCCTTTTCTTATGTCATTAGTCATTGATTAAATTAATATTTAACATCTGCTTTGGTTCAAATGCACTGCATATCTTCCTCAAGTCAGCCAACAAAACAGCAATGGAAAAGATTAACATACTGTTGGTAAAGCAGTTGCATCAAATTGATTTTCTGCAATATAGCATGATAATCCATACTGACAGCTCTGGATAGTACCAGCACATTTCTTGCTGGACTCTGTAATGCAAAGAACACAGTAAACAGCTTCACTTATTCCTCAAAAATAAATAATTGACTATTCAAAACCTATCAGTCTTAAATAAGAACATCAGTAAGCACCACTGGCATAATGGATAAGTCACTGTCCTCCTAAGACAGGGGGTCCAAGTCCCATATGGGGTGGAAGTAATTACAGCAAGTGTCTCATCACTAGAGTTGATATTTTATTCTTGCTTCAACTGTAAAACAGTCTTGCAGTGTTTAGCTTGTAAAAATTGACCACATAAGCTAAAATATGACATTAATTATGATAACATTGTTGTTGTGGTTTTTTAAACCTTTTTTATCACCGTGGACAGCTTATTCAAGTGCCATCTGGCATGCATGTTCCTTTGTTGCTCATCATTCATCACCAAAAATGATTTTCTTTTTCAATTCTTAAGACTGTATGATTGTATTGAATAAAATCCACATCTAGCTTAACCAATTAATGCTGCAAAGTGCTCCAGTGGCGCAATTGGTCAGCGCGCTGTACTTATAATACAGTATCTGTTGAGCAATGCCAAGGTTGTGAGTTCAAGCCTCACCTGGAGCATCTTTGTATACTGGTTTTTTTTCCTTTTCTTATGTCATTAGTCATTGATTAAAAACTGCTACCTTAATATTTAATATGATATTACAAAGGATGGAAGAAAGAAAGAAAAAACACAAACATGATTGTGCATTTAAGTTGTCAGCACACATCTGCTTTGGTTCAAATGCACTGCATATCTTCCTTCAGTCAGCCAACAAAACAGCAATGGAAAAGATTAACATACTGTTGGTAAAGCAGTTGCATCAAATTGATTTTCTGCAATATAGCATGATAATCCATACTGACAGCTCTGGATAGTACCAGCACATTTCTTGCTGGACTTGGTAATGCAAAGAACACAGTAAACAGCTTCACTTTTTTTCAAAAATAAATAATTGACTATTAAAAACCTATCAGTCTTAAAAAAGGACATCAGTAAGCACCGCTGGCATAATGGATAAGGCACTGTTCTCCTAAGCCAGTGGTTGTGGGTTTAAGTCCCGTCTGAGTTGGAAGTCATTACAGCAAGTGTCTCATCACTAGAGTTGATATTTTATCCTTGCTTCAACTGTAAAACAAACAGTCTTGCAGTGTTTAGCTTGTAAAAATTGACCACATAAGCTAAAATATGACATTAATTATGATAACATTGTTGTTGTTGTTTTTTAAACCTTTTTTTATCACCGTGGACAGCTTATTCAAGTGCCATCTGGCATGCATGTTCCTCTGTTGCTCATCATTCATCACCAAAAATGATTTTCTTTTTCAATTCTTATGACTGTACTGATTGTATTGAATAAAATCCACATCTAGCATAACCAAACAATGATGCAAAGTGCTCCAGTGGCGCAATTGGTCAGCGCGCGGTACTTATAAGACAGTATCTGTTGAGCAATGCCGAGGTTGTGAGTTCAAGCCTCACCTGGCGCATCTTTGTATACTGTTTTTTTTCCTATTCTTATGTCATTAGTCATTGATTATAAACTGCTACCTTAATATTTAATATGATATTACAAAGGATGGAAGAAAGAAAGAAAAAACACAAACATGATTGTGCATTTAAGTTGTCAGCACACATCTGCCTTGGTTCAAATGCACTGCATATCTTCCTTCAGTCAGCCAACAAAACAGCAATGGAAAAGATTAACATACTGTTGGTAAAGCAGTTGCATCAAATTGATTTTCTGCTATATAGCATTATAATCCATACTGACAGCTCTGGATAGTACCAGCACATTTCTTGCTGGACTTGGTAATGCAAAGAACACAGTAAACAGCTTCACTTTTTTTCAAAAATAAATAATTGACTATTAAAAACCTATCAGTCTTAAATAAGAACATCATAAGCACCACTGGCATAATGTATAAGGCACTGTTCTCCTAAGACAGTGGTTGTGGGTTTAAGTCCCGCCTGAGTTGGAAGTCATTACAGCAAGTGTCTCATCACTAGAGTTGATATTTTATCCTTGCTTCAACTGTAAAACAGTCTTGCAGTGTTTAGCTTGTAAAAAATGACCACATAAGCTAAAATATGACATTAATTATGATAACATTGTATTTGTTGTTTTTAAAACCTTTTCTATCACCGTGGACAGCTTATTCAAGTGCCATCTGGCATCCATGTTCCTTTGTTGCTCATCATTCATCACCAAAAATGATTTTCTTTTTCAATTCTTATGACTGTACTGATTGTATTGAATAAAATCCACATCTAGCATAACCAATTAATGCTGCAAAGTGCTCCAGTGGCGCAATTGGTCAGCATGCGGTACTTATAAGACAGTTTGTGTTGAGAAATGCAGAGATTGTGAGTTCAAGCCTCACCTGGAGCATCTTTTTATCCTGTTTTTTTTCCATTTCTTATGTCATTAGTCATTGATTAAATTAATATTTAACATCTGCTTTGGTTCAAATGCACTGCATATCTTCCTTCAGTCAGCCAACAAAACTGCAATGGAAAAGATTAACATACTGTTGGTAAAGCAGTTGCATCAAATTGATTTTCTGCAATATAGCATGATAATCCATACTGACAGCTCTGGATAGTACCAGCACATTTCTTGCTGGACTTGGTAATGCAAAGAACACAGTAAACAGCTTCACTTTTTTCAAAAATAAATAATTGACTATTAAAAACCTATCAGTCTTTAATAAGGACATCAGTAAGCACCACTGGCATAATGGGTAAGGCACTGTTCTTCTAAGCCAGTGGTTGTGGGTTTAAGTCCCGTCTGAGTTGGAAGTCATTACAGCAAGTGTCTCATCACTAGAGTTGATATTTTATCCTTGCTTCTACTGTAAAACAGTCTTGCAGTGTTTAGCTTGTAAAAAATGACCACAGAAGCTAAAATATGACATTAATTATGATAACATTGTTGTTGTTATTTTTTAAACCTTTTCTATCACCGTGGACAGCTTATTCAAGTGCCATCTGGCATGCATGTTCCTTTGTTGCTCATCATTCATCATCAAAAATGATTTTCTTTTTCAATTCTTATGACTGTACTGATTGTATTGAATAAAATCCACATCTAGCATAAACAATCAATGCTGCAAAGTGCTCCAGTGGTGCAATTTGTTAGCGTGCTGTACTTATAAGACAGTATCTGTTGAGCAATGCCGAGGTTGTGAGTTCAAGCCCACCTGGCGCATCTTTGTATACTGTTTTTTTTCCCTTTCTTATGTCATTAGTCATTGATTATAAACTGCTACCTTAATATTTAATATGATATTACAAAGGATGGAAGAAAGAAAGAAAAAACACAAACATGATTGTGCATTTAAGTTGTCAGCACACATCTGCTTTGGTTCAAATGCACTGCATATCTTCCTTCAGTCAGCCAACAAAACAGCAATGGAAAAGATTAACATACTGTTGGTAAAGCAGTTGCATCAAATTGATTTTCTGCAATATAGCATGATAATCCATACTGACAGCTCTGGATAGTACCAGCACATTTCTTGCTGGACTCTGTAATGCAAAGAACACAGTAAACAGCTTCACTTTTTCCTGAAAAATAAATAATTGACTATTAAAAACCTATCAGTCTTAAATAAGGACATCAGTAAGCACCACTGGCATAATGGATAAGGCACTGTTCTCCTAAGCCAGTGGTTGTGGGTTTAAGTCCCGTCTGAGTTGGAAGTCATTACAGCAAGTGTCTCATCACTAGAGTTGATATTTTATCCTTGCTTCAACTGTAAAACAGTCTTGCAGTGTTAAGCTTGTAAAAAATGACCACAGAAGCTAAAATATGACATTAATTATGATAACATTGTTGTTGTTGTTTTTTAAACCTTTTTTTATCACCGTGGACAGCTTATTCAAGTGCCATCTGGCATCCATGTTCCTTTGTTGCTCATCATTCATCACCAAAAATGATTTTCTTTTTCAATTCTTATGACTGTACTGATTGTATTGAATAAAATCCACATCTAGCATAACCAATTAATGCTGCAAAGTGCTCCAGTGGCGCAATTGGTCAGCGCGCGGTACTTATAAGACAGTATCTGTTGAGCAATGCAGAGGTTGTGAGTTCAAGCCTCACCTGGAGCATCTTTTTATCCTGTTTTTTTTCCTTTTCTTATGTCATTAGTCATTGATTAAATTAATATTTAACATCTGCTTTGGTTCAAATGCACTGCATATCTTCCTTCAGTCAGCCAACAAAACAGCAATGGTAAAGATTAATATACTGTTGGTAAAGCAGTTGCATCAAATTGATTTTCTGCAATATAGCATGATAATCCATACTGACAGCTCTGGATAGTACCAGCACATTTCTTGCTGGACTTGGTAATGCAAAGAACACAGTAAACAGCTTCACTTTTTTTCAAAAATAAATAATTGACTATTAAAAACCTATCAGTCTTAAATAAGGACATCAGTAAGCACCACTGGCATAATGGATAAGGCACTGTTCTCCTAAGCTAGTGGTTGTGGGTTTAAGTCCCGTCTGAGTTGGAAGTCATTACAGCAAGTGTCTCATCACTAGAGTTGATATTTTATCCTTGCTTCAACTGTAAAACAGTCTTGCAGTGTTTAGCTTGTAAAAAATGACTACAGAAGCTAAAATATGACATTAATTATGATAACATTGCTGTTGTTGTTTTTTAAACCTTTTCTATCACCGTGGACAGCTTATTCAAGTGCCATCTGGCATGCATGTTCCTTTGTTGCTCATCATTCATCACCAAAAATGGTTTTCATTTTTAATTCTTATGACTGTACTGATTGTATTAAATAAAATCCACATCTAGCATAACCAATTAATGCTGCAAAGTGCTCCAGTGGCGCAATTGGTCAGCGCGCGGTACTTATAAGACAGTATCTGTTGAGCAATGCTGAGGTTGTGAGTTCAAGCCTCACCTGGAGCATCTTTGTATACTGTTTTTTTTCCTTTTCTTATGTCATTAGTCATTGATTATAAACTGCTACCTTAATATTTAATATGATATTACAAAGGATCGAAGAAAGAAAGAAAAAACACAAACATGATTGTGCATTTAAGTTGTCAGCACACATCTGCTTTGGTTCAAATGCACTGCATATCTTCCTTCAGTCAGCCAACAAAACAGCAATGGAAAAGATTAACATGCTGTTGGTAAAGCAGTTGCATCAAATTGATTTTCTGCTATATAGCATGATAATCCATACTGACAGCTCTGGATAGTACCAGCACATTTCTTGCTGGACTTGGTAATGCAAAGAACACAGTAAACAGCTTCACTTTTTCCTCAAAAATAAATAATTGACTATTAAAAACCTAACAGTCTTAAATAAGAACATCAGTAAGCACCACTGGCATAATGGATAAGTCACTGCCCTCCTAAGCCAGGGGGTCCAAGTCCCATATGGGGTGGAAGTAATTACAGCAAGTGTCTCATCACTAGAGTTGATATTTTATCCTTGCTTCAACTGTAAAACAGTCTTGCAGTGTTTAGCTTGTAAAAAATGACCACAGAAGCTAAAATATGACATTAATTATGATAACATTGTTGTTGTTGTTTTTTAAACCTTTTTTATCACCGTGGACAGCTTATTCAAGTGCCATCTGGCATGCATGTTCCTTTGTTGCTCATCATTCATCACCAAAAATGATTTTCTTTTTCAATTCTTATGACTGTACTGATTGTATTGAATAAAATCCACATCTAGCATAAACAATCAATGCTGAAACGTGCTCCAGTGGTGCAATTTGTCAGCGTGCTGTACTTATAAGACAGTATCTGTTGAGCCATGCCGAGGTTGTGAGTTCAAGCCTCACCTGGAGTATCTTTATATACTGTTTTTTTTCCTTTTCTTATGTCATTAGTCATTGATTAAATTAATATTTAACATCTGCTTTGGTTCAAATGCACTGCATATCTTCCTTCAGTCAGCCAACAAAACAGCAATGGAAAAGATTAACATACTGTTGGTAAAGCAATTGCATCAAATTGATTTTCTGCAATATAGCATGATAATCCATACTGACAGCTCTGGATAGTACCAGCACATTTCTTGCTGGACTTGGTAATGCAAAGAACACAGTAAACAGCTTCACTTTTTTTCAAAAATAAATTGACTATTAAAAACCTATCAGTCTTAAATAAGGACATCAGTAAGCACCACTGGCATAATGGATAAGGCACTGTTCTCCTAAGCCAGTGGTTGTGGGTTTAAGTCCCGTCTGAGTTGGAAGTCATTACAACAAGTGTCTCATCACCAGAGTTGATATTTTATCCTTGCTTCAACTGTAAAACAGTCTTGCAGTGTTTAGCTTGTAAAAAATGACCACAGAAGCTAAAATATGACATTAATTATGATAACATTGTGTTGTTGTTTTTTAAACCTTTTCTATCACCGTGGACAGCTTATTCAAGTGCCATCTGGCATGCATGTTCCTTTGTTGCTCATCATTCATCACCAAAAATGATTTTCTTTTTCAATTCTTATGACTGTACTGATTGTATTGAATAAAATCCACATCTAGCATAAACAATCAATGCTGCAAAGTGCTCCAGTGGTGCAATTTGTAAGCATGCTGTACTTATAAGACAGTATCTGTTGAGCAATGCCGAGGTTGTGAGTACAAGCCCACCTGGAGCATCTTTGTATACTGTTTTTTTTCCCTTTCTTATGTCATTAGTCATTGATTATAAACTGCTACCTTAATATTTAATATGATATTACAAAGGATGGAAGAAAGAAAGAAAAAACACAAACATGATTGTGCATTTAAGTTGTCAGCACACATCTGCTTTGGTTCAAATGCACTGCATATCTTCCTTCAGTCAGCCAACAAAACAGCAATGGAAAAGATTAACATACTGTTGGTAAAGCAGTTGCATCAAATTGATTTTCTGCAATATAGCATGATAATCCATACTGACAGCTCTGGATAGTACCAGCACATTTCTTGCTGGACTCTGTAATGCAAAGAACACAGTAAACAGCTTCACTTTTTCCTGAAAAATAAATAATTGACTATTAAAAACCTAACAGTCTTAAATAAGAACATCAGTAAGCACCACTGGCATAATGGATAAGTCACTGCCCTTCTAAGCCAGGGGGTCCAAGTCCCATATGGGATGGAAGTAATTACAGCAAGTGTCTCAACACTAGAGTTGATATTTTATCCTTGCTTCAACTGTAAAACAGTCTTGCAGTGTTTAGCTTGTAAAAAATGACCACAGAAGCTAAAATATGACATTAATTATGATAACATTGTTGTTTTTAAAACCTTTTCTATCACCGTGGACAGCTTATTCAAGTGTCATCTGGCATGCATGTTCCTTTGTTGCTCATCATTCATCACCAAAAATGATTTTCTTTTTCAATTCTTATGACTGTACTGATTGTATTGAATAAAATCCACATCCAACATAACCAACGAATGCTGCCAAGTGCTCCAGTGGTGCAATTGGTCAGCGCGCGGTACTAATAAGACAGTATCTGTTGAGCAATGCCGAGTTTGTGAGTTCAAGCCTCACCTGAAGCATCTTTGTATACTGTTTTTTTTCCTTTTCTTATGTCATTAGTCATTGATTAAATTAATATTTAACATCTGCTTTGGTTCAAATGCACTGCATATCTTCCTCAAGTCAGCCAACAAAACAGCAATGGAAAAGATTAACATACTGTTGGTAAAGCAGTTGCATCAAATTGATTTTCTGCAATATAGCATGATAATCCATACTGACAGCTCTGGATAGTACCAGCACATTTCTTGCTGGACTCTGTAATGCAAAGAACACAGTAAACAGCTTCACTTTTTCCACAAAAATAAATAATTGACTATTCAAAACCTATCAGTCTTAAATAAGAACATCAGTAAGCACCACTGGCATAATGGATAAGTCACTGTCCTCCTAAGACAGAGGGTCCAAGTCCCATATGGGGTGGAAGTCATTACAGCAAGTGTCTCATCACTAGAGTTGATATTTTATCCTTGCTTCAACTGTAAAACAGTCTTGCAGTGTTTAGCTTGTAAAAATTGACCACATAAGCTAAAATATGACATTAATTATGATAACATTGTTGTTGTTGTTTTTTAAACCTTTTTTTATCACCGTGGACAGCTTATTCAAGTGCCATCTGGCATGCATGTTCCTTTGTTGCTCATCATTCATCACCAAAAATGATTTTCTTTTTCAGTTCTTATGACTGTATGATTGTATTGAATAAAATCCACATCTAGCATAACCAATTAATGCTGCAAAGTGCTCCAGTGGCGCAATTGGTCAGCGCGCTGTACTTATAATACAGTATCTGTTGAGCAATGCCAAGGTTGTGAGTTCAAGCCTCACCTGGAGCATCTTTGTATACTGTTTTTTTTTCCTTTTCTTATGTCATTAGTCATTGATTAAAAACTGCTACCTTAATATTAATATGATATTACAAAGGATGGAAGAAAGAAAGAAAAAACACAAACATGATTGTGCATTTAAGTTGTCAGCACACATCTGCTTTGGTTCAAATGCACTGCATATCTTCCTTCAGTCAGCCAACAAAACAGCAATGGAAAAGATTAACATACTGTTGGTAAAGCAGTTGCATCAAATTGATTTTCTGCAATATAGCATGATAATCCATACTGACAGCTCTGGATAGTACCAGCACATTTCTTGCTGGACTTGGTAATGCAAAGAACACAGTAAACAGCTTCACTTTTTTCAAAAATAAATAATTGACTATTAAAAACCTATCAGTCTTAAATAAGGACATCAGTAAGCACCGCTGGCATAATGGATAAGGCACTGTTCTCCTAAGCCAGTGGTTGTGGGTTTAAGTACAGTCTGAGTTGGAAGTCATTACAGCAAGTGTCTCATCACTAGAGTTGATATTTTATCCTTGCTTCAACTGTAAAACAAACAGTCTTGCAGTGTTTAGCTTGTAAAAATTGACCACATAAGCTAAAATATGACATTAATTATGATAACATTGTTGTTGTTGTTTTCTAAACCTTTTTTTATCACCGTGGACAGCTTATTCAAGTGCCATCTGGCATGCATGTTCCTTTGTTGCTCATCATTCATCACCAAAAATTATTTTCTTTTTCAATTCTTATGACTGTACTGATTGTATTGAATAAAATCCACATCTAGCATAACCAAACAATGATGCAAAGTGCTCCAGTGGCGCAATTGGTCAGCGAGCGGTACTTATAAGACAGTATCTGTTGAGCAATGCTGAGGTTGTGAGTTCAAGCCTCACCTGGAGCATCTTTGTATACTGTTTTTTTTCCTTTTCTTATGTCATTAGTCATTGATTATAAACTGCTACCTTAATATTTAATATGATATTACAAAGGATGGAAGAAAGAAAGAAAAAACACAAACATGATAGTGCATTTAAGTTGTCAGCACACATCTGCCTTGGTTCAAATGCACTGCATATCTTCCTTCAGTCAGCCAACAAAACAGCAATGGAAAAGATTAACATACTGTTGGTAAAGCAGTTGCATCAAATTGATTTTCTGCTATATAGCATGATAATCCATACTGACAGCTCTGGATAGTTCCAGCACATTTCTTGCTGGACTTGGTAATGCAAAGAACACAGTAAACAGCTTCACTTTTTTTCAAAAATAAATAATTGACTATTAAAAACCTATCAGTCTTAAATAAGGACATCAGTAAGCACCACTGGCATAATGGATAAGGCACTGTTCTCCTAAGCCAGTGGTTGTGGGTTTAAGTCCCGTCTGAGTTGGAAGTCATTACAGCAAGTGTCTCATCACTAGAGTTGATATTTTATCCTTGCTTCAACTGTAAAACAGTCTTGCAGTGTTAAGCTTGTAAAAAATGACCACAGAAGCTAAAATATGACATTAATTATGATAACATTGTTGTTGTTGTTTTTTAAACCTTTTTTTATCACCGTGGACAGCTTATTCAAGTGCCATCTGGCATCCATGTTCCTTTGTTGCTCATCATTCATCACCAAAAATGATTTTCTTTTTCAATTCTTATGACTGTACTGATTGTATTGAATAAAATCCACATCTAGCATAACCAATTAATGCTGCAAAGTGCTCCAGTGGCGCAATTGGTCAGCGCGCGGTACTTATAAGACAGTATCTGTTGAGCAATGCAGAGGTTGTGAGTTCAAGCCTCACCTGGAGCATCTTTTTATCCTGTTTTTTTTCCTTTTCTTATGTCATTAGTCATTGATTAAATTAATATTTAACATCTGCTTTGGTTCAAATGCACTGCATATCTTCCTTCAGTCAGCCAACAAAACAGCAATGGTAAAGATTAATATACTGTTGGTAAAGCATTTGCATCAAATTGATTTTCTGCAATATAGCATGATAATCCATACTGACAGCTCTGGATAGTACCAGCACATTTCTTGCTGGACTTGGTAATGCAAAGAACACAGTAAACAGCTTCACTTTTTTTCAAAAATAAATAATTGACTATTAAAAACCTATCAGTCTTAAATAAGGACATCAGTAAGCACCACTGGCATAATGGATAAGGCACTGTTCTCCTAAGCCAGTGGTTGTGGGTTTAAGTCCCGTCTGAGTTGGAAGTCATTACAGCAAGTGTCTCATCACTAGAGTTGATATTTTATCCTTGCTTCAACTGTAAAACAGTCTTGCAGTGTTTAGCTTGTAAAAAATGACTACAGAAGCTAAAATATGACATTAATTATGATAACATTGCTGTTGTTGTTTTTTAAACCTTTTCTATCACCGTGGACAGCTTATTCAAGTGCCATCTGGCATGCATGTTCCTTTGTTGCTCATCATTCATCACCAAAAATGATTTTCATTTTTAATTCTTATGACTGTACTGATTGTATTGAATAAAATCCACATCTAGCATAACCAATTAATGCTGCAAAGTGCTCCAGTGGCGCAATTGGTCAGCGCGCGGTACTTATAAGACAGTATCTGTTGAGCAATGCTGAGGTTGTGAGTTCAAGCCTCACCTGGAGCATGTTTGTATACTGTTTTTTTTCCTTTTCTTATGTCATTAGTCATTGATTATAAACTGCTACCTTAATATTTAATATGATATTACAAAGGATCGAAGAAAGAAAGAAAAAACACAAACATGATTGTGCATTTAAGTTGTCAGCACACATCTGCTTTGGTTCAAATGCACTGCATATCTTCCTTCAGTCAGCCAACAAAACAGCAATGGAAAAGATTAACATGCTGTTGGTAAAGCAGTTGCATCAAATTGATTTTCTGCTATATAGCATGATAATCCATACTGACAGCTCTGGATAGTACCAGCACATTTCTTGCTGGACTTGGTAATGCAAAGAACACAGTAAACAGCTTCACTTTTTCCTCAAAAATAAATAATTGACTATTAAAAACCTAACAGTCTTAAATAAGAACATCAGTAAGCACCACTGGCATAATGGATAAGTCACTGCCCTCCTAAGCCAGGGGGTCCAAGTCCCATATGGGGTGGAAGTAATTACAGCAAGTGTCTCATCACTAGAGTTGATATTTTATCCTTGCTTCAACTGTAAAACAGTCTTGCAGTGTTTAGCTTGTAAAAAATGACCACAGAAGCTAAAATATGACATTAATTATGATAACATTGTTGTTGTTGTTTTTTTAAACCTTTTTTATCACCGTGGACAGCTTATTCAAGTGCCATCTGGCATGCTTGTTCCTTTGTTGCTCATCATTCATCACCAAAAATGATTTTCTTTTTCAATTCTTATGACTGTACTGATTGTATTGAATAAAATCCACATCTAGCATAAACAATCAATGCTGAAACGTGCTCCAGTGGTGCAATTTGTCAGCGTGCTGTACTTATAAGACAGTATCTGTTGAGCCATGCCGAGGTTGTGAGTTCAAGCCTCACCTGGAGTATCTTTATATACTGTTTTTTTTTCCTTTTCTTATGTCATTAGTCATTGATTAAATTAATATTTAACATCTGCTTTGGTTCAAATGCACTGCATATCTTCCTTCAGTCAGCCAACAAAACAGCAATGGAAAAGATTAACATACTGTTGGTAAAGCAATTGCATCAAATTGATTTTCTGCAATATAGCATGATAATCCATACTGACAGCTCTGGATAGTACCAGCACATTTCTTGCTGGACTTGGTAATGCAAAGAACACAGTAAACAGCTTCACTTTTTTTCAAAAATAAATTGACTATTAAAAACCTATCAGTCTTAAATAAGGACATCAGTAAGCACCACTGGCATAATGGATAAGGCACTGTTCTCCTAAGCCAGTGGTTGTTGGTTTAAGTCCTGTCTGAGTTGGAAGTCATTACAACAAGTGTCTCATCACCAGAGTTGATATTTTATCCTTGCTTCAACTGTAAAACAGTCTTGCAGTGTTTAGCTTGTAAAAAATGACCACAGAAGCTAAAATATGACATTAATTATGATAACATTGTGTTGTTGTTTTTTAAACCTTTTCTATCACCGTGGACAGCTTATTCAAGTGCCATCTGGCATGCATGTTCCTTTGTTGCTCATCATTCATCACCAAAAATGATTTTCTTTTTCAATTCTTATGACTGTACTGATTGTATTGAATAAAATCCACATCTAGCATAAACAATCAATGCTGCAAAGTGCTCCAGTGGTGCAATTTGTAAGCATGCTGTACTTATAAGACAGTATCTGTTGAGCAATGCCGAGGTTGTGAGTACAAGCCCACCTGGAGCATCTTTGTATACTGTTTTTTTTCCCTTTCTTATGTCATTAGTCATTGATTATAAACTGCTACCTTAATATTTAATATGATATTACAAAGGATGGAAGAAAGAAAGAAAAAACACAAACATGATTGTGCATTTAAGTTGTCAGCACACATCTGCTTTGGTTCAAATGCACTGCATATCTTCCTTCAGTCAGCCAACAAAACAGCAATGGAAAAGATTAACATACTGTTGGTAAAGCAGTTGCATCAAATTGATTTTCTGCAATATAGCATGATAATCCATACTGACAGCTCTGGATAGTACCAGCACATTTCTTGCTGGACTCTGTAATGCAAAGAACACAGTAAACAGCTTCACTTTTTCCTGAAAAATAAATAATTGACTATTAAAAACCTAACAGTCTTAAATAAGAACATCAGTAAGCACCACTGGCATAATGGATAAGTCACTGCCCTTCTAAGCCAGGGGGTCCAAGTCCCATATGGGATGGAAGTAATTACAGCAAGTGTCTCATCACTAGAGTTGATATTTTATCCTTGCTTCAACTGTAAAACAGTCTTGCAGTGTTTAGCTTGTAAAAAATGACCACAGAAGCTAAAATATGACATTAATTATGATAACATTGTTGTTTTTAAAACCTTTTCTATCACCGTGGACAGCTTATTCAAGTGTCATCTGGCATGCATGTTCCTTTGTTGCTCATCATTCATCACCAAAAATGATTTTCTTTTTCAATTCTTATGACTGTACTGATTGTATTGAATAAAATCCACATCCAACATAACCAATGAATGCTGCCAAGTGCTCCAGTGGTGCAATTGGTCAGCGCGCGGTACTAATAAGACAGTATCTGTTGAGCAATGCCGAGTTTGTGAGTTCAAGCCTCACCTGAAGCATCTTTGTATACTGTTTTTTTTCCTTTTCTTATGTCATTAGTCATTGATTAAATTAATATTTAACATCTGCTTTGGTTCAAATGCACTGCATATCTTCCTCAAGTCAGCCAACAAAACAGCAATGGAAAAGATTAACATACTGTTGGTAAAGCAGTTGCATCAAATTGATTTTCTGCAATATAGCATGATAATCCATACTGACAGCTCTGGATAGTACCAGCACATTTCTTGCTGGACTCTGTAATGCAAAGAACACAGTAAACAGCTTCACTTTTTCCACAAAAATAAATAATTGACTATTCAAAACCTATCAGTCTTAAATAAGAACATTAGTAAGCACCACTGGCATAATGGATAATTCACTGCCCTCCTAAGCCAGGGGGTCCAAGTCCCATATGGGGTGAAAGTAATTACAGCAAGTGTCTCATCACTAGAGTTGATATTTTATCCTTGCTTCAACTGTAAAACAGTCTTGCAGTGTTTAGCTTGTAAAAAATGACCACAGAAGCTAAAATATGACATTAATTATGATAACATTGTTGTTGTTGTTTTTTAAACCTTTTCTATCACCATGGACAGCTTATTCAAGTGCCATCTGGCATGCATGTTCCTTTGTTGCTCATCATTCATCACCAAAAATGATTTTCTTTTTCAGTTCTTATGACTGTATGATTGTATTGAATAAAATCCACATCTAGCATAACCAATTAATGCTGCAAAGTGCTCCAGTGGCGCAATTGGTCAGCGCGCTGTACTTATAATACAGTATCTGTTGAGCAATGCCAAGGTTGTGAGTTCAAGCCTCACCTGGAGCATCTTTGTATACTGTTTTTTTTTCCTTTTCTTATGTCATTAGTCATTGATTAAACACTGCTACCTTAATATTAATATGATATTACAAAGGATGGAAGAAAGAAAGAAAAAACACAAACATGATTGTGCATTTAAGTTGTCAGCACACATCTGCTTTGGTTCAAATGCACTGCATATCTTCCTTCAGTCAGCCAACAAAACAGCAATGGAAAAGATTAACATACTGTTGGTAAAGCAGTTGCATCAAATTGATTTTCTGCAATATAGCATGATAATCCATACTGACAGCTCTGGATAGTACCAGCACATTTCTTGCTGGACTTGGTAATGCAAAGAACACAGTAAACAGCTTCACTTTTTTCAAAAATAAATAATTGACTATTAAAAACCTATCAGTCTTAAATAAGGACATCAGTAAGCACCGCTGGCATAATGGATAAGGCACTGTTCTCCTAAGCCAGTGGTTGTGGGTTTAAGTCCCGTCTGAGTTGGAAGTCATTACAGCAAGTGTCTCATCACTAGAGTTGATATTTTATCCTTGCTTCAACTGTAAAACAAACAGTCTTGCAGTGTTTAGCTTGTAAAAATTGACCACATAAGCTAAAATATGACATTAATTATGATAACATTGTTGTTGTTGTTTTCTAAACCTTTTTTTATCACCGTGGACAGCTTATTCAAGTGCCATCTGGCATGCATGTTCCTTTGTTGCTCATCATTCATCACCAAAAATTATTTTCTTTTTCAATTCTTATGACAGTACTGTTTGTATTGAATAAAATCCACATCTAGCATAACCAAACAATGATGCAAAGTGCTCCAGTGGCGCAATTGGTCAGCGAGCGGTACTTATAAAACAGTATCTGTTGAGCAATGCTGAGGTTGTGAGTTCAAGCCTCACCTGGAGCATCTTTGTTTACTGTTTTTTTTCCTTTTCTTATGTCATTAGTCATTGATTATAAACTGCTACCTTAATATTTAATATGATATTACAAAGGATGGAAGAAAGAAAGAAAAAACACAAACATGATAGTGCATTTAAGTTGTCAGCACACATCTGCCTTGGTTCAAATGCACTGCATATCTTCCTTCAGTCAGCCAACAAAACAGCAATGGAAAAGATTAACATACTGTTGGTAAAGCAGTTGCATCAAATTGATTTTCTGCTATATAGCATGATAATCCATACTGACAGCTCTGGATAGTTCCAGCACATTTCTTGCTGGACTTGGTAATGCAAAGAACACAGTAAACAGCTTCACTTTTTTTCAAAAATAAATAATTGACTATTAAAAACCTATCAGTCTTAAATAAGAACATCAGTAAGCACCACTGGCATAATGGATAAGGCACTGTTCTCCTAAGACAGTGGTTGTGGGTTTAAGTCCCGCCTGAGTTGGAAGTCATTACAGCAAGTGTCTCATCACTAGAGTTGATATTTTATCCTTGCTTCAACTGTAAAACAGTCTTGCAGTGTTTAGCTTGTAAAAAATGACCACACAAGCTAAAATATGACATTAATTATGATAACATTGTATTTGTTGTTTTTAAAACCTTTTCTATCACCGTGGACAGCTTATTCAAGTGCCATCTGGCATCCATGTTCCTTTGTTGCTCATCATTCATCACCAAAAATGATTTTCTTTTTCAATTCTTATGACTGTACTGATTGTATTGAATAAAATCCACATCTAGCATAACCAATCAATGCTGCAAAGTGCTCCAGTGGCGCAATTGGTCAGCGTGCGGTACTTATAAGACAGTTTGTGTTGAGCAATGCAGAGATTGTGAGTTCAAACCTCACCTGGAGCATCTTTTTATCCTGTTTTTTTTTCCTTTTCTTATGTCATTAGTCATTGATTAAATTAATATTTAACATCTGCTTTGGTTCAAATGCACTGCATATCTTCCTTCAGTCAGCCAACAAAACTGCAATGGAAAAGATTAACATACTGTTGGTAAAGCAGTTGCATCAAATTGATTTTCTGCAATATAGCATGATAATCCATACTGACAGCTCTGGATAGTACCAGCACATTTCTTGCTGGACTTGGTAATGCAAAGAACACAGTAAACAGCTTCACTTTTTTTCAAAAATAAATAATTGACTATTAAAAACCTATCAGTCTTTAATAAGGACATCAGTAAGCACCACTGGCATAATGGGTAAGGCACTGTTCTCCTAAGCCAGTGGTTGTGGGTTTAAGTCCCGTCTGAGTTGGAAGTCATTACAGCAAGTGTCTCATCACTAGAGTTGATATTTTATCCTTGCTTCTACTGTAAAACAGTCTTGCAGTGTTTAGCTTGTAAAAAATGACCACAGAAGCTAAAATATGACATTAATTATGATAACATTGTTGTTGTTATTTTTTAAACCTTTTCTATCACCGTGGACAGCTTATTCAAGTGCCATCTGGCATGCATGTTCCTTTGTTGCTCATCATTCATCATCAAAAATGATTTTCTTTTTCAATTCTTATGACTGTACTGATTGTATTGAATAAAATCCACATATAGCATAACCAATCAATGCTACAAAGTGCTACAGTGGCGCAATTGGTCAGCACGCAGTACTTATAATACAGTATCTGTTGAGCAATGCCAAGGTTGTGTGTTCAAGCCTCACCTGGAGCATGTTTGTATACTGTTTTTTTTCCTTTTTTTATGTCATTAGTCATTGATTATAAACTGCTACCTTAATATTTAATATGATATTACAAAGGAAGGAAGAAAGAAAGAAAACACACAAACATGATTGTGCATTTAAGTTGTCAGCACACATCTGCTTTGGTTCAAATGCACTTCATATCTTCCTTCAGTCAGCCAACAAAACAGCAATGGAAAAGATTAACATACTGTTGGTAAAGCAGTTGCATCAAATTGATTTTCTGCAATATAGCATGATAATCCATACTGACAGCTCTGGATAGTACCAGCACATTTCTTGCTGGACTTGGTAATGCAAAGAACACAGTAAACAGCTTCACTTTTTTTCAAAAATAAATAATTGACTATTAAAAACCTATCAGTCTTAAATAAGGACATCAGTAAGCACCACTGGCATAATGGATAAGGCACTGTTCTCCTAAGCCAGTGGTTGTGTGTTTAAGTCCCGTCTGAGTTGGAAGTCATTACAGCAAGTGTCTCATAACTAGAGTTGATATTTTATCCTTGCTTCTACTGTAAAACAGTCTTGCAGTGTTTAGCTTGTAAAAAATGACCACAGAAGCTAAAATATGACATTAATTATGATAACATTGTTGTTGTTATTTTTTAAACCTTTTCTATCACCGTGGACAGCTTATTCAAGTGCCATCTGGCATGCATGTTCCTTTGTTGCTCATCATTCATCCCAAAAATGATTATCTTTTTCAATTCTTATGACTGTACTGATTGTATTGAATAAAATCCACATCTAGCATAACCAATCAATGCTGCAGAGTGCTCCAGTGGCGCAATTGGTCAGCACGCAGTACTTATAATACAGTATCTGTTGAGCAATGCCAAGGTTGTGAGTTCAAACCTCACCTGTAGTATCTTTGTCTACTGTTTTTTTTCCTTTTCTTATGTCATTAGTCATTGATTATAAACTGCTACCTTAATATTTAATATGATATTACAAAGGATGGAAGAAAGAAAGAAAAAACACAAACATGATTGTGCATTTAAGTTGTCAACACATCTGCTTTGGTTCAAATGCACTGCATATCTTCCTTCAGTCAGCCAACAAAACAGCAATGGAAAAGATTAACATACTGTTGGTAAAGCAGTTGCATCAAATTGATTTTCTGCAATATAGCATGATAATCCATACTGACAGCTCTGGATAGTTCCAGCACATTTCTTGCTGGAATTGGTAATGCAAAGAACACAGTAAACAGCTTCACTTTTTCCTCAAAAATAAATAATTGACTATTAAAAACCTAACAGTCTTAAATAAGAACATCAGTAAGCACCACTGGCATAATGGGTAAGGCACTGTTCTACTAAGCCAGTGGTTGTGGGTTTAAGTCTCGTCTGAGTTGGAAGTCATTACAGCAAGTGTCTCATCACTAGAGTTGATATTTTATCCTTGCTTCTACTGTAAAACAGTCTTGCAGTGTTTAGCTTGTAAAAAATGATCACAGAAGCTAAAATATGACATTAATTATGATAACATTGTTGTTGTTTTTTAAACCTTTTTATCACCGTGGATAGCTTATTCAAGTGCCATCTGGCATGTATGTTCCTTTGTTGCTCATCATTCATCACAAAAAATGATTTTCTTTTTCAATTCTTATGACGGTACTGATTGTATTGAATAAAATCCACATCTAGCATAACCAATCAATGCTGCAAAGTGCTCCAATGGCGTAATTGGTCAGCGCGCGTTTCTTATAATACAGTATCTGTTGAGCAATGCCAAGGTTGTGAGTTCAAGCCTCACCTGGAGCATCTATGTCTACAGTTTTTTTTCCTTTTCTTATGTCATTAGTCATTGATTATAAACTGCTACCTTAATATTTAATATGATATTACAAAGGATGGAAGAAAGAAAGAAAAAACACAAACATGATTGTGCATTTAAGTTGTCAACACATCTGCTTTGGTTCAAATGCACTGCATATCTTCCTTCAGTCAGCCAACAAAACAGCAATGGAAAAGATTAACATACTGTTGATAAAGCAGTTGCATCAAATTGATTTTCTGCAATATAGCATGATAATCCATACTGACAGCTCTGGATAGTACCAGCACATTTCTTGCTGGACTTGGTAATGCAAAGAACACAGTAAACAGCTTCACTTTTTCCTCAAAAATAAATAATTGACTATTAAAAACTTATCAGTCTTAAATAAGAACATCAGTAAGCACCACTGGCATAATGGATAAGTCACTGCCCTCCTAAGCCAGGGGGTCCAAGTCCCATATGGGGTGGAAGTCATTACAGCAAGTGTCTCATCACTAGAGTTGATATTTTATCCTTGCTTCAACTGTAAAACAGTCTTGCAGTGTTTAGCTTGTAAAAAATGACCACAGAAGCTAAAATATGACATTAATTATGATAACATTGTTGTTGTTGTTGTTGTTGTTTTTTAAACCTTTTCTATCACCGTGTACAGCTTATTCAAGTGCCATCTGGCATGCATGTTCCTTTGTTGCTCATCATTCATCACCAAAAATGATTTTCTTTTTCAATTCTTATGACTGTACTGATTGTATTGAATAAAATCCACATCTAGCATAACCAATTAATGCGGCAAAGTGCTCCAGTGGCGCAATTGGTCAGCACGCGGTACTTATAAGACAGTATCTGTTGAGCAATGCCGGGGTTGTGAGTTCATGCCTCACCTGGAGCATCTTTGTATACTGTTTTTTTTCTTTTCTTATGTCATTAGTCATTGATTATAAACTGCTACCTTAATATTTAATATGATATTACAAAGGATGGAAGAAAGAAAGAAAAAACACAAACATGATTGTGCATTTAAGTTGACAGCGCACATCTGCTTTGGTTCAAATGCACTGCATATCTTCCTTCAGTCAGCCAACAAAACAGCAATGGAAAAGATTAACATACTGTTGGTAA
Organism: Pseudophryne corroboree; assembly: GCF_028390025.1. Taxonomy (NCBI): domain Eukaryota; kingdom Metazoa; phylum Chordata; class Amphibia; order Anura; family Myobatrachidae; genus Pseudophryne; species Pseudophryne corroboree. Next base: position 47,702 of record NW_026970431.1, read on the forward strand.
AGCAGTTGCATCAAATTGATTTTCTGCTATATAGCATGATAATCCATACTGACAGCTCTGGAAAGTACTAGCACATTTCTTGCTGGACTTGGTAATGCAAAGAACACAGTAAACAGCTTCACTTTTTCCTGAAAAATAAATAATTGACTATTAAAAACCTAACAGTCTTAAATAAGAACATCAGTAAGCACCACTGGCATAATGGATAAGTCACTGCCCTCCTAAGCCAGGGGGTCCAAGTCCCATATGGGGTGGAAGTCATTACAGCAAGTGTCTCATCACTAGAGTTGATATTTTATCCTTGCTTCAACTGTAAAATAGTCTTGCAGTGTTTAGCTTGTAAAAAATGACCACAGAAGCTAAAATATGACATTAATTATGATAACATTGTTGTTGTTGTTGTTGTTTTTTAAACCTTTTCTATAACCGTGGACAGCTTATTCAAGTGCCATCTGGCATGCATGTTCCTCTGTTGCTCATCATTCATCACCAAAAATGATTTTCTTTTTCAATTCTTATGAGTGTACTGATTGTATTGAATAAAATCCACATCTAGCATAACCAATTAATGCTGCAAAGTGCTCCAGTGGCGCAATTGATCAGCGCACGGTACTTATAAGACAGTATCTGTTGAGCAATGCCGAGGTTGTGAGTTCAAGCCTCACCTGGAGCATCTTTGTATACTGTTTTTTTTCCTTTTCTTATGTCATTAGTCATTGATTAAAAACTGCTACCTTAATATTTAATATGATATTACAAAGGATGGAAGAAAGAATGAAAAAACACAAACATGATTGTGCATTTAAGTTGTCAGCACACATCTGCTTTGGTTCAAATGCACTGCATATCTTCCTTCAGTCAGCCAACAAAACAGCAATGGAAAAGATTAACATACTGTTGGTAAAGAAGTTGCATCAAATTGATTTTCTGCAATATAGCATGATAATCCATACTGACAGCTCTGGATAGTACCAGCACATTTCTTGCTGGACTTGGTAATGCAAAGAACACAGTAAACAGCTTCACTTTTTCCTCAAAAATAAATAATTGACTATTAAAAACCTAACAGTCTTAAATAAGAACATCAGTAAGCACCACTGGCATAATGGATAAGTCACTGCCCTCCTAAGCCAGGGGGTCCAAGTCCCATATGGGGTGGAAGTCATTACAGCAAGTGTCTCATCACTAGAGTTGATATTTTATCCTTGCTTCAACTGTAAAACAGTCTTGCAGTGTTTAGCTTGTAAAAAATGACCACAGAAGCTAAAATATGACATTAATTATGATAACATTGTTGTTGTTCTTGTTTTTTAAACCTTTTCTATCACCGTGGACAGCTTATTCAAGTGCCATCTGGCATGCATGTTCCTTTGTTGCTCATCATTCATCACCAAAAATGATTTTCTTTTTCAATTCTTATGACTGTACTGATTGTATTGAATAAAATCCACATCTAGCATAACCAATTAATGCTGCAAAGTGCTCCAGTGGCGCAATTGGTCAGCGCGCGGTACTAATAAGACAGTATCTGTTGAGCAATGCCGAGGTTGTGAGTTCAAGCCTCACCTGGAGCATCTTTGTGTATTTTTTTTTTCCTTTTCTTATGTCATTAGTCATTGATTATAAACTGCTACCTTAATATTTAATATAATATTACAAAGGATGGAAGAAAGAAAGAAAAAACACAAACATGATTGTGCATTTAAGTTGTCAGCACACATCTGCTTTGGTTCAAATGCACTGCATATCTTCCTTCAGTCAGCCAACAAAACAGCAATGGAAAAGATTAACATACTGTTGGTAAAGCAGTTGCATCAAATTGATTTTCTGCAATATAGCATGATAATCCATACTGACAGCTCTGGATAGTACCAGCACATTTCTTGCTGGACTTGGTAATGCAAAGAATACAGTAAACAGCTTCACTTTTTCCTCAAAAATAAATAATTGACTATTAAAAACCTAACAGTCTTAAATAAGAACATCAGTAAGCACCACTGGCATAATGATTAAGTCACTGCCCTCCTAAGCCAGGGGGTCCAAGTCCCATATGGGGTGGAAGTAATTACAGCAAGTGTCTCATCACTAGAGTTGATATGTTATCCTTGCTTCAACTGTAAATCAGTCTTGCAGTGTTTAGCTTGTAAAAAATGACCACAGAAGCTAAAATATGACATTAATTATGATAACATTGTTGTTGTTGTTTTTTAAACCTTTTCTATCACCGTGGACAGCTTATTTAAGTGCCATCTGGTATGCATGTTCCTTTGTTGCTCATCATTCATCACCAAAAATGATTTTCTTTTTCAATTCTTATGACTGTACTGATTGTATTGAATAAAATCCACATCTAGCATAACCAACTAATGCTGCAAAGTGCTCCAGTGGTGCAATTGGTCAGAGCGCGGTACTAATAAGACAGTATTTGTTGAGCAATGCCGAGGTTGTGAGTTCAAGCCTCACCTGGAGCATCTTTGTATACTGTTTTTTTTCCTTTTCTTATGTCATTAGTCATTGATTATAAACTGCTACCTTAATATTTAATATGATATTACAAAGGATCGAAGAAAGAAAGAAAAAACACAAACATGATTGTGCATTTAAGTTGTCAGCACACATTTGCTTTGGTTCAAATGCACTGCATATCTTCCTTCAGTCAGCCAACAAAACAGCAATGGAAAAGATTAACATGCTGTTGGTAAAGCAGTTGCATCAAATTGATTTTCTGCTATATAGCATGATAATCCATACTGACAGCTCTGGATAGTACCAGCACATTTCTTGCTGGACTTGGTAATGCAAAGAACACAGTAAACAGCTTCACTTTTTCCTCAAAAATAAATAATTGACTATTAAAAACCTAACAGTCTTAAATAAGAACATCAGTAAGCACCACTGGCATAATGGATAAGTCACTGCCCTCCTAAGCCAGGGGGTCCAAGTCCCATATGGGGTGGAAGTAATTACAGCAAGTGTCTCATCACTAGAGTTGATATTTTATCCTTGCTTCAACTGTAAAACAGTCTTGCAGTGTTTAGCTTGTAAAAAATGACCACAGAAGCTAAAATATGACATTAATTATGATAACATTGTTGTTGTTGTTTTTTTAAACCTTTTTTATCACCGTGGACAGCTTATTCAAGTGCCATCTGGCATGCATGTTCCTTTGTTGCTCATCATTCATCACCAAAAATGATTTTCTTTTTCAATTCTTATGACTGTACTGATTGTATTGAATAAAATCCACATCTAGCATAAACAATCAATGCTGAAACGTGCTCCAGTGGTGCAATTTGTCAGCGTGCTGTACTTATAAGACAGTATCTATTGAGCCATGCTGAGGTTGTGAGTTCAAGCCTCACCTCGAGTATCTTTATATACTGTTTTTTTTTCCTTTTCTTATGTCATTAGTCATTGATTAAATTAATATTTAACATCTGCTTTGGTTCAAATGCACTGCATATCTTCCTTCAGTCAGCCAACAAAACAGCAATGGAAAAGATTAACATACTGTTGGTAAAGCAATTGCATCAAATTGATTTTCTGCAATATAGCATGATAATCCATACTGACAGCTCTGGATAGTACCAGCACATTTCTTGCTGGACTTGGTAATGCAAAGAACACAGTAAACAGCTTCACTTTTTTTCAAAAATAAATAATTGACTATTAAAAACCTATCAGTCTTAAATAAGGACATCAGTAAGCACCACTGGCATAATGGATAAGGCACTGTTCTCCTAAGCCAGCGGTTGTGGGTTTAAGTCCCGTCTGAGTTGGAAGTCATTACAACAAGAGTCTCATCACTAGAGTTGATATTTTATCCTTGCTTCAACTGTAAAACAGTCTTGCAGTGTTTAGCTTGTAAAAAATGACCACAGAAGCTAAAATATGACATTAATTATGATAACATTGTTGTTGTTGTTTTTTAAACCTTTTTTATCACAGTGGACAGCTTATTCAAGTACCATCTGGCATGCATGTCCCTTTGTTGCTCATCATTCATCACCAAAAATGATTTTCTTTTCAATTCTTATGACTGTACTGATTGTATTGAATAAAATCCACATCTAGCATAACCAACTAATGCTGCAAAGTGCTCCAGTGGCGCAATTGGTCAGCGCGCGGTACTTATAAGACAGTATCTGTTGAGCAATGCTGAGGTTGTGAGTTCAAGCCTCACCTAAAGCATCTTTGTATACTGTTTTTTTTCCTTTTCTTATGTCATTAGTCATTGATTATAAACTGCTACCTTAATATTTAATATGATATTACAAAGGATGGAAGAAAGAAAGAAAAAACACAAACACGATTGTGCATTTAAGTTGTCAGCACACATCTGCTTTGGTTCAAATGCACTGCATATCTTCCTTCAGTCAGCCAACAAAACAGCAATGGAAAAGATTAGCATACTGTTGGTAAAGCAGTTGCATCAAATTGATTTTCTGCAATATAGCATGATAATCCATACTGACAGCTCTGGATAGTACCAGCACATTTCTTGCTGGACTTGGTAATGGAAAGAACACAGTAAACAGCTTCACTTTTTTTTCAAAAATATTTAATTGACTATTAAAAACCTATCAGTCTTAAATAAGGACATCAGTAAGCACCACTGGCATAATGGATAAGTCACTGTTCTCCTAAGCCAGTGGTTGTGGGTTTAAGTCCCATCTGAGTTGGAAGTCATTACAGCAAATGTCTCATCACTGGAGTTGATATTTTATCCTTGCTTCAACTGTAAAACAGTCTTGCAGTGTTTAGCTTGTAAAAAATGACCACAGAAGCTAAAATATGACATTAATTATGATAACATTGTTGTTGTTATTTTTTAAACCTTTTTTATCACCGTGGACAGCTTATTCAAGTGTCATCTGGCATGCTTGTTCCTTTGTTGCTCATCATTCATCACCAAAAATGATTTTCTTTTTCAATTCTTATGACGGTACTAATTGTATTGAATAAAATCCACATCTAGCATAACCAACCAATGCTGCAAAGTGCTCCAGTGGCGTAATTGGTCAGCGCGCGTTTCTTATAATACAGTATCTGTTGAGCAATGCCAAGGTTGTGAGTTCAAGCCTCACCTGGAGCATCTATGTCTACTGTTTTTTTTCCTTTTCTTATGTCATTAGTCATTGATTATAAACTGCTACCTTAATATTTAATATGATATTACAAAGGATGGAAGAAAGAAAGAAAAAACACAAACATGATTGTGCATTTAAGTTGTCAACACATCTGCTTTGGTTCAAATGCACTGCATATCTTCCTTCAGTCAGCCAACAAAACAGCAATGGAAAAGATTAACATACTGTTGGTAAAGCAGTTGCATCAAATTGATTTTCTGCAATATAGCATGATAATCCATACTGACAGCTCTGGATAGTTCCAGCACATTTCTTGCTGGAATTGGTAATGCAAAGAACACAGTAAACAGCTTCACTTTTTCCTCAAAAATAAATAATTGACTATTAAAAACCTAACAGTCTTAAATAAGAACATCAGTAAGCACCACTGGCATAATGGGTAAGGCCCTGTTCTCCTAAACCAGTGGTTGTGGGTTTAAGTCTCGTCTGAGTTGGAAGTCATTACAGCAAGTGTCTCATCACTAGAGTTGATATTTTATCCTTGCTTCTACTGTAAAACAGTCTTGCAGTGTTTAGCTTGTAAAAAATGATCACAGAAGCTAAAATATGACATTAATTATGATAACATTGTTGTTGTTTTTTAAACCTTTTTTTATCACCGTGGACAGCTTATTCAAGTGCCATCTGGCATGCATGTTCCTTTGTTGCTCATCATTCATCACCAAAAATGATTTTCTTTTTCAATTCTTATGACGGTACTGATTGTATTGAATAAAATCCACATCTAGCATAACCAATCAATGCTGCAGAGTGCTCCAGTGGCGCAATTGGTCAGCACGCAGTAATTATAATACAGTATCTGTTGAGCAATGCCAAGGTTGTGAGTTCAAGCCTCACCTGGAGCATCTATGTCTACTGTTATTTTTCCTTTTCTTATGTCATTAGTCAATGATTATAAACTGCTACCTTAACATTTAATATGATATTACAAAGGATGGAAGAAAGAAAGAAAAAACACAAACATGATTGTGCATTTAAGTTGTCAACACATCTGCTTTGGTTCAAATGCACTGCATATCTTCCTTCAGTCAGCCAACAAAACAGCAATGGAAAAGATTAACATACTGTTGGTAAAGCAGTTGCATCAAATTGATTTTCTGCAATATAGCATGATAATCCATACTGACAGCTCTGGATAGTACCAGCACATTTCTTGCTGGACTTGGTAATGGAAAGAACACAGTAAACAGCTTCACTTTTTTTTCAAAAATATTTAATTGACTATTAAAAACCTATCAGTCTTAAATAAGGACATCAGTAAGCACCACTGGCATAATGGATAAGTCACTGTTCTCCTAAGCCAGTGGTTGTGGGTTTAAGTCCCGTCTGAGTTGGCAGTCATTACAGCAAATGTCTCATCACTAGAGTTGATATTTTATCCTTGCTTCAACTGTAAAACAGTCTTGCAGTGTTTAGCTTGTAAAAAATGACCACAGAAGCTAAAATATGACATTAATTATGATAACATTGTTGTTGTTATTTTTTAAACCTTTTTTATCACCGTGGACAGCTTATTCAAGTGTCATCTGGCATGCTTGTTCCTTTGTTGCTCATCATTCATCACCAAAAATGATTTTCTTTTTCAATTCTTATGACGGTACTGATTGTATTGAATAAAATCCACATCTAGCATAACCAATCAATGCTGCAAAGTGCTCCAGTGGCGTAATTGGTCAGCGCGCGTTTCTTATAATACAGTATCTGTTGAGCAATGCTAAGGTTGTGAGTTCAAGCCTCACCTGGAGCATCTATGTCTACTGTTTTTTTTCCTTTTCTTATGTCATTAGTCATTGATTATAAACTGCTACCTTAATATTTAATATGATATTACAAAGGATGGAAGAAAGAAAGAAAAAACACAAACATGATTGTGCATTTAAGTTGTCAACACATCTGCTTTGGTTCAAATGCACTGCATATCTTCCTTCAGTCAGCCAACAAAACAGCAATGGAAAAGATTAACATACTGTTGGTAAAGCAGTTGCATCAAATTGATTTTCTGCTATATAGCATGATAATCCAGACTGACAGCTCTGGATAGTACCAGCACATTTCTTGCTGGACTTGGTAATGCAAAGAATACAGTAAACAGCTTCACTTTTTCCTCAAAAATAAATAATTGACTATTAAAAACCTAACAGTCTTAAATAAGAACATCAGTAAGCACCACTGGCATAATGATTAAGTCACTGCCCTCCTAAGCCAGGGGGTCCAAGTCCCATATGGGGTGGAAGTAATTACAGCAAGTGTCTCATCACTAGAGTTGATATGTTATCCTTGCTTCAACTGTAAATCAGTCTTGCAGTGTTTAGCTTGTAAAAAATGACCACAGAAGCTAAAATATGACATTAATTATGATAACATTGTTGTTGTTTTTTAAACCTTTTCTATCACCGTGGACAGCTTATTTAAGTGCCATCTGGCATGCATGTTCCTTTGTTGCTCATCATTCATCACCAAAAATGATTTTCTTTTTCAATTCTTATGACTGTACTGATTGTATTGAATAAAATCCACATCTAGCATTACCAACTAATGCTGCAAAGTGCTCCAGTGGTGCAATTGGTCAGTGCGCGGTACTAACAAGACAGTATTTGTTGAGCAATGCCGAGGTTGTGAGTTCAAGCCTCACCTGGAGCATCTTTGTATACTGTTTTTTTTCCTTTTCTTATGTCATTAGTCATTGATTATAAACTGCTACCTTAATATTTAATATGATATTACAAAGGATCGAAGAAAGAAAGAAAAAACACAAACATGATTGTGCATTTAAGTTGTCAGCACACATCTGCTTTGGTTCAAATGCACTGCATATCTTCCTTCAGTCAGCCAACAAAACAGCAATGGAAAAGATTAACATGCTGTTGGTAAAGCAGTTGCATCAAATTGATTTTCTGCTATATAGCATGATAATCCATACTGACAGCTCTGGATAGTACCAGCACATTTCTTGCTGGACTTGGTAATGCAAAGAACACAGTAAACAGCTTCACTTTTTCCTCAAAAATAAATAATTGACTATTAAAAACCTAACAGTCTTAAATAAGAACATCAGTAAGCACCACTGGCATAATGGATAAGTCACTGCCCTCCTAAGCCAGGGGGTCCAAGTCCCATATGGGGTGGAAGTAATTACAGCAAGTGTCTCATCACTAGAGTTGATATTTTATCCTTGCTTCAACTGTAAAACAGTCTTGCAGTGTTTAGCTTGTAAAAAATGACCACAGAAGCTAAAATATGACATTAATTATGATAACATTGTTGTTGTTGTTTTTTTAAACCTTTTTTATCACCGTGGACAGCTTATTCAAGTGCCATCTGGCATGCATGTTCCTTTGTTGCTCATCATTCATCACCAAAAATGATTTTCTTTTTCAATTCTTATGACTGTACTGATTGTATTGAATAAAATCCACATCTAGCATAAACAATCAATGCTGAAACGTGCTCCAGTGGTGCAATTTGTCAGCGTGCTGTACTTATAAGACAGTATCTATTGAGCCATGCTGAGGTTGTGAGTTCAAGCCTCACCTCGAGTATCTTTATATACTGTTTTTTTTTCCTTTTCTTATGTCATTAGTCATTGATTAAATTAATATTTAACATCTGCTTTGGTTCAAATGCACTGCATATCTTCCTTCAGTCAGCCAACAAAACAGCAATGGAAAAGATTAACATACTGTTGGTAAAGCAATTGCATCAAATTGATTTTCTGCAATATAGCATGATAATCCATACTGACAGCTCTGGATAGTACCAGCACATTTCTTGCTGGACTTGGTAATGCAAAGAACACAGTAAACAGCTTCACTTTTTTTCAAAAATAAATAATTGACTATTAAAAACCTATCAGTCTTAAATAAGGACATCAGTAAGCACCACTGGCATAATGGATAAGGCACTGTTCTCCTAAGCCAGCGGTTGTGGGTTTAAGTCCCGTCTGAGTTGAAAGTCATTACAACAAGAGTCTCATCACTAGAGTTGATATTTTATCCTTGCTTCAACTGTAAAACAGTCTTGCAGTGTTTAGCTTGTAAAAAATGACCACAGAAGCTAAAATATGACATTAATTATGATAACATTGTTGTTGTTGTTTTTTAAACCTTTTTTATCACAGTGGACAGCTTATTCAAGTACCATCTGGCATGCATGTCCCTTTGTTGCTCATCATTCATCACCAAAAATGATTTTCTTTTCAATTCTTATGACTGTACTGATTGTATTGAATAAAATCCACATCTAGCATAACCAATTAATGCTGCAAAGTGCTCCAGTGGCGCAATTGGTCAGCGCGCGGTACTTATAAGACAGTATCTGTTGAGCAATGCTGAGGTTGTGAGTTCAAGCCTCACCTAAAGCATCTTTGTATACTGGTTTTTTTCCTTTTCTTATGTCATTAGTCATTGATTATAAACTGCTACCTTAATATTTAATATGATATTACAAAGGATGGAAGAAAGAAAGAAAAAACACAAACACGATTGTGCATTTAAGTTGTCAGCACACATCTGCTTTGGTTCAAATGCACTGCATATCTTCCTTCAGTCAGCCAACAAAACAGCAATGGAAAAGATTAGCATACTGTTGGTAAAGCAGTTGCATCAAATTGATTTTCTGCAATATAGCATGATAATCCATACTGACAGCTCTGGATAGTACCAGCACATTTCTTGCTGGACTTGGTAATGGAAAGAACACAGTAAACAGCTTCACTTTTTTTTCAAAAATATTTAATTGACTATTAAAAACCTATCAGTCTTAAATAAGGACATCAGTAAGCACCACTGGCATAATGGATAAGTCACTGTTCTCCTAAGCCAGTGGTTGTGGGTTTAAGTCCCGTCTGAGTTGGAAGTCATTACAGCAAATGTCTCATCACTGGAGTTGATATTTTATCCTTGCTTCAACTGTAAAACAGTCTTGCAGTGTTTAGCTTGTAAAAAATGACCACAGAAGCTAAAATATGACATTAATTATGATAACATTGTTGTTGTTATTTTTTAAACCTTTTTTATCACCGTGGACAGCTTATTCAAGTGTCATCTGGCATGCTTGTTCCTTTGTTGCTCATCATTCATCACCAAAAATGATTTTCTTTTTCAATTCTTATGACGGTACTAATTGTATTGAATAAAATCCACATCTAGCATAACCAACCAATGCTGCAAAGTGCTCCAGTGGCGTAATTGGTCAGCGCGCGTTTCTTATAATACAGTATCTGTTGAGCAATGCCAAGGTTGTGAGTTCAAGCCTCACCTGGAGCATCTATGTCTACTGTTTTTTTTCCTTTTCTTATGTCATTAGTCATTGATTATAAACTGCTACCTTAATATTTAATATGATATTACAAAGGATGGAAGAAAGAAAGAAAAAACACAAACATGATTGTGCATTTAAGTTGTCAACACATCTGCTTTGGTTCAAATGCACTGCATATCTTCCTTCAGTCAGCCAACAAAACAGCAATGGAAAAGATTAACATACTGTTGGTAAAGCAGTTGCATCAAATTGATTTTCTGCAATATAGCATGATAATCCATACTGACAGCTCTGGATAGTTCCAGCACATTTCTTGCTGGAATTGGTAATGCAAAGAACACAGTAAACAGCTTCACTTTTTCCTCAAAAATAAATAATTGACTATTAAAAACCTAACAGTCTTAAATAAGAACATCAGTAAGCACCACTGGCATAATGGGTAAGGCCCTGTTCTCCTAAACCAGTGGTTGTGGGTTTAAGTCTCGTCTGAGTTGGAAGTCATTACAGCAAGTGTCTCATCACTAGAGTTGATATTTTATCCTTGCTTCTACTGTAAAACAGTCTTGCAGTGTTTAGCTTGTAAAAAATGATCACAGAAGCTAAAATATGACATTAATTATGATAACATTGTTGTTGTTTTTTAAACCTTTTTTTATCACCGTGGACAGCTTATTCAAGTGCCATCTGGCATGCATGTTCCTTTGTTGCTCATCATTCATCACCAAAAATGATTTTCTTTTTCAATTCTTATGACGGTACTGATTGTATTGAATAAAATCCACATCTAGCATAACCAATCAATGCTGCAGAGTGCTCCAGTGGCGCAATTGGTCAGCACGCAGTAATTATAATACAGTATCTGTTGAGCAATGCCAAGGTTGTGAGTTCAAGCCTCACCTGGAGCATCTATGTCTACTGTTATTTTTCCTTTTCTTATGTCATTAGTCAATGATTATAAACTGCTACCTTAACATTTAATATGATATTACAAAGGATGGAAGAAAGAAAGAAAAAACACAAACATGATTGTGCATTTAAGTTGTCAACACATCTGCTTTGGTTCAAATGCACTGCATATCTTCCTTCAGTCAGCCAACAAAACAGCAATGGAAAAGATTAACATACTGTTGGTAAAGCAGTTGCATCAAATTGATTTTCTGCAATATAGCATGATAATCCATACTGACAGCTCTGGATAGTACCAGCACATTTCTTGCTGGACTTGGTAATGGAAAGAACACAGTAAACAGCTTCACTTTTTTTTCAAAAATATTTAATTGACTATTAAAAACCTATCAGTCTTAAATAAGGACATCAGTAAGCACCACTGGCATAATGGATAAGTCACTGTTCTCCTAAGCCAGTGGTTGTGGGTTTAAGTCCCGTCTGAGTTGGCAGTCATTACAGCAAATGTCTCATCACTAGAGTTGATATTTTATCCTTGCTTCAACTGTAAAACAGTCTTGCAGTGTTTAGCTTGTAAAAAATGACCACAGAAGCTAAAATATGACATTAATTATGATAACATTGTTGTTGTTATTTTTTAAACCTTTTTTATCACCGTGGACAGCTTATTCAAGTGTCATCTGGCATGCTTGTTCCTTTGTTGCTCATCATTCATCACCAAAAATGATTTTCTTTTTCAATTCTTATGACGGTACTGATTGTATTGAATAAAATCCACATCTAGCATAACCAATCAATGCTGCAAAGTGCTCCAGTGGCGTAATTGGTCAGCGCGCGTTTCTTATAATACAGTATCTGTTGAGCAATGCTAAGGTTGTGAGTTCAAGCCTCACCTGGAGCATCTATGTCTACTGTTTTTTTTCCTTTTCTTATGTCATTAGTCATTGATTATAAACTGCTACCTTAATATTTAATATGATATTACAAAGGATGGAAGAAAGAAAGAAAAAACACAAACATGATTGTGCATTTAAGTTGTCAACACATCTGCTTTGGTTCAAATGCACTGCATATCTTCCTTCAGTCAGCCAACAAAACAGCAATGGAAAAGATTAACATACTGTTGGTAAAGCAGTTGCATCAAATTGATTTTCTGCTATATAGCATGATAATCCAGACTGACAGCTCTGGATAGTACCAGCACATTTCTTGCTGGACTTGGTAATGCAAAGAATACAGTAAACAGCTTCACTTTTTCCTCAAAAATAAATAATTGACTATTAAAAACCTAACAGTCTTAAATAAGAACATCAGTAAGCACCACTGGCATAATGATTAAGTCACTGCCCTCCTAAGCCAGGGGGTCCAAGTCCCATATGGGGTGGAAGTAATTACAGCAAGTGTCTCATCACTAGAGTTGATATGTTATCCTTGCTTCAACTGTAAATCAGTCTTGCAGTGTTTAGCTTGTAAAAAATGACCACAGAAGCTAAAATATGACATTAATTATGATAACATTGTTGTTGTTTTTTAAACCTTTTCTATCACCGTGGACAGCTTATTTAAGTGCCATCTGGCATGCATGTTCCTTTGTTGCTCATCATTCATCACCAAAAATGATTTTCTTTTTCAATTCTTATGACTGTACTGATTGTATTGAATAAAATCCACATCTAGCATTACCAACTAATGCTGCAAAGTGCTCCAGTGGTGCAATTGGTCAGTGCGCGGTACTAACAAGACAGTATTTGTTGAGCAATGCCGAGGTTGTGAGTTCAAGCCTCACCTGGAGCATCTTTGTATACTGTTTTTTTTCCTTTTCTTATGTCATTAGTCATTGATTATAAACTGCTACCTTAATATTTAATATGATATTACAAAGGATCGAAGAAAGAAAGAAAAAACACAAACATGATTGTGCATTTAAGTTGTCAGCACACATCTGCTTTGGTTCAAATGCACTGCATATCTTCCTTCAGTCAGCCAACAAAACAGCAATGGAAAAGATTAACATGCTGTTGGTAAAGCAGTTGCATCAAATTGATTTTCTGCTATATAGCATGATAATCCATACTGACAGCTCTGGATAGTACCAGCACATTTCTTGCTGGACTTGGTAATGCAAAGAACACAGTAAACAGCTTCACTTTTTCCTCAAAAATAAATAATTGACTATTAAAAACCTAACAGTCTTAAATAAGAACATCAGTAAGCACCACTGGCATAATGGATAAGTCACTGCCCTCCTAAGCCAGGGGGTCCAAGTCCCATATGGGGTGGAAGTAATTACAGCAAGTGTCTCATCACTAGAGTTGATATTTTATCCTTGCTTCAACTGTAAAACAGTCTTGCAGTGTTTAGCTTGTAAAAAATGACCACAGAAGCTAAAATATGACATTAATTATGATAACATTGTTGTTGTTGTTTTTTTAAACCTTTTTTATCACCGTGGACAGCTTATTCAAGTGCCATCTGGCATGCATGTTCCTTTGTTGCTCATCATTCATCACCAAAAATGATTTTCTTTTTCAATTCTTATGACTGTACTGATTGTATTGAATAAAATCCACATCTAGCATAAACAATCAATGCTGAAACGTGCTCCAGTGGTGCAATTTGTCAGCGTGCTGTACTTATAAGACAGTATCTGTTGAGCCATGCTGAGGTTGTGAGTTCAAGCCTCACCTGGAGCATCTTTGTATACTGTTTTTTTTTCCTTTTCTTATGTCATTAGTCATTGATTATAAACTGCTACCTTAATATTTAATATGATATTACAAAGGATGGAAGAAAGAAAGAAAAAACACAAACATGATTGTGCATTTAAGTTGTCAGCACACATCTGCTTTGGTTCAAATGCACTGCATATCTTCCTTCAGTCAGCCAACAAAACAGCAATGGAAAAGATTAGCATACTGTTGGTAAAGCAGTTGCATCAAATTGATTTTCTGCAATATAGCATGATAATCCATACTGACAGCTCTGGATAGTACCAGCACATTTCTTGCTGGACTTGGTAATGGAAAGAACACAGTAAACAGCTTCACTTTTTTTTCAAAAATATTTAATTGACTAATAAAAACCTATCAGTCTTAAATAAGGACATCAGTAAGCACCACTGGCATAATGGATAAGTCACTGTTCTCCTAAGCCAGTGGTTGTGGGTTTAAGTCCCGTCTGAGTTGGAAGTCATTATAGCAAATGTCTCATCACTAGAGTTGATATTTTATCCTTGCTTCAACTGTAAAACAGTCTTGCAGTGTTTAGCTTGTAAAAAATGACCACAGAAGCTAAAATATGACATTAATTATGATAACATTGTTGTTGTTATTTTTTAAACCTTTTTTATCACCGTGGACAGCTTATTCAAGTGTCATCTGGCATGCTTGTTCCTTTGTTGCTCATCATTCATCACCAAAAATGATTTTCTTTTTCAATTCTTATGACGGTACTGATTGTATTGAATAAAATCCACATCTAGCATAACCAATCAATGCTGCAAAGTGCTCCAGTGGCGTAATTGGTCAGCGCGTGTTTCTTATAATACAGTATCTGTTGAGCAATGCCAAGGTTGTGAGTTCAAGCCTCACCTGGAGCATCTATGTCTACTGTTTTTTTTCCTTTTCTTATGTCATTAGTCATTGATTATAAACTGCTACCTTAATATTTAATATGATATTACAAAGGATGGAAGAAAGAAAGAAAAAACACAAACATGATTGTGCATTTAAGTTGTCAACACATCTGCTTTGGTTCAAATGCACTGCATATCTTCCTTCAGTCAGCCAACAAAACAGCAATGGAAAAGATTAACATACTGTTGGTAAAGCAGTTGCATCAAATTGATTTTCTGC
The DNA here is from genome assembly GCF_028390025.1 of Pseudophryne corroboree. Lineage (NCBI taxonomy): Eukaryota > Metazoa > Chordata > Amphibia > Anura > Myobatrachidae > Pseudophryne > Pseudophryne corroboree. The sequence goes on from NW_026970431.1 coordinate 62,871, forward strand.
AATATAGCATGATAATCCATACTGACAGCTCTGGATAGTTCCAGCACATTTCTTGCTGGAATTGGTAATGCAAAGAACACAGTAAACAGCTTCACTTTTTCCTCAAAAATAAATAATTGACTATTAAAAACCTAACAGTCTTAAATAAGAACATCAGTAAGCACCACTGGCATAATGGGTAAGGCACTGTTCTCCTAAACCAGTGGTTGTGGGTTTAAGTCTCGTCTGAGTTGGAAGTCATTACAGCAAGTGTCTCATCACTAGAGTTGATATTTTATCCTTGCTTCTACTGTAAAACAGTCTTGCAGTGTTTAGCTTGTAAAAAATGATCACAGAAGCTAAAATATGACATTAATTATGATAACATTGTTGTTGTTTTTTAAACCTTTTTTATCACCGTGGACAGCTTATTCAAGTGCCATCTGGCATGCATGTTCCTTTGTTGCTCATCATTCATCACCAAAAATGATTTTCTTTTTCAATTCTTATGACGGTACTGATTGTATTGAATAAAATCCACATCTAGCATAACCAATCAATGCCGCAGAGTGCTCCAGTGGCGCAATTGGTCAGCACGCAGTACTTATAATACAGTATCTGTTGAGCAATGCCAAGGTTGTGAGTTCAAGCCTCACCTGGAGCATCTATGTCTACTGTTTTTTTTCCTTTTCTTATGTCATTAGTCATTGATTATAAACTGCTACCTTAATATTTAATATGATATTACAAAGGATGGAAGAAAGAAAGAAAAAACACAAACTTGATTGTGCATTTAAGTTGTCAACACATCTGCTTTGGTTCAAATGCACTGCATATCTTCCTTCAGTCAGCCAACAAAACAGCAATGGAAAAGATTAACATACTGTTGGTAAAGCAGTTGCATCAAATTGATTTTCTGCAATAAAGCATGATAATCCATACTGACAGCTCTGGATAGTACCAGCACATTTCTTGCTGGACTTGGTAATGCAAAGAACACAGTAAACAGCTTCACTTTTTCCTCAAAAATAAATAATTGACTATTAAAAACCTAACAGTCTTAAATAAGAACATCAGTAAGCACCACTGGCATAATGGATAAGTCACTGCCCTCCTAAGCCAGGGGGTCCAAGTCCCATATGGGGTGGAAGTAATTACAGCAAGTGTCTCATCACTAGAGTTGATATTTTATCCTTGCTTCAACTGTAAAACAGTCATGCAGTGTTTAGCTTGTAAAAAATGACCACAGAAGCTAAAATATGACATTAATTATGATAACATTGTTGTCGTTGTTTTTTAAACCTTTTTTATCACCGTGGACAGCTTATTCAATTGTCATCTGGCATGCATGTTCCTTTGTTGCTCATCATTCATCACCAAAAATGATTTTCTTTTTCAATTCTTATGACGGTACTGATTGTATTGAATAAAATCCACATCTAGCATAACCAATCAATGCTGCAAAGTGCTCCAGTGGCACAATTGGTCAGCGTGCATTTCTTATAATATAGTATCTGTTGAGCAATGCCAGGGTTGTGAGTTCAAGCCTCACCTGGAGCATCTTTGTCTACTATTTTTTTTCCTTTTCTTATGTCATTAGTCATTGATTATAAACTGCTACCTTAATATTTAATATGATATTACAAAGGATGGAAGAAAGAAAGAAAAAACACAAACATGATTGTGCATTTAAGTTGTCAACACATCTGCTTTGGTTCAAATGCACTGCATATCTTCCTTCAGTCAGCCAACAAAACAGCAATGGAAAAGATTAACATACTGTTGGTAAAGCAGTTGCATCAAATTGATTTTCTGCAATATAGCATGATAATCCATACTGACAGCTCTGGATAGTTCCAGCACATTTCTTGCTGGACTTGGTAATGCAAAGAACACAGTAAATAGCTTCACTTTTTCCTCAAAAATAAATAATTGACTATTAAAAACCTAACAGTCTTAAATAAGAACATCAGTAAGCACCACTGGCATAATGGGTAAGGTACTGTTCTCCTAAGCCAGTGGTTGTGGGTTTAAGTCCTGTCTGAGTTGGAAGTCATTACAGCAAGTGTCTCATCACTAGAGTTGATATTTTATCCTTACTTCTACTGTAAAACAGTCTTGCAGTGTTTAGCTTGTAAAAAATGATCACAGAAGCTAAAATATGACATTAGTTATGATAACATTGTTGTTGTTTTTTTTTAAACCTTTTCTATCACCGTGGACAGCTTATTCAAGTGCCATCTGGCATGCATGTTCCTTTGTTGCTCATCATTCATCACCAAAAATGATTTTCTTTTTCAATTCTTATGACTGTACTGATTGTATTGAATAAAATCCACATCTAGCATAACCAATTAATGCTGCAAAGTGCTCCAGTGGCGCAATTGGTCAGCGCGCGGTACTTATAAGACGGTATCTATTAAGCAATGCCGAGGTTGTGAGTTCAAGCCTCACCTGGAGCATCTTTGCATACTGTTTTTTTTTCCTTTTCTTATGTCATTAGTCATTGATTATAAACTGCTACCCTAATATTTAATATGATATTACAAAAGATGGAAGAAAGAAAGTAAAAACACAAACATGATTGTGCATTTAAGTTGTCAGCACACATCTGCTTTGGTTCAAATGCACTGCATATCTTCCTTCAGTCAGCAAACAAAACAGCAATGGAAAAGATTAACATACTGTTGGCAAAGCAGTTGCATCAAATTGATTTTCTGCAATATAGCATGATAATCCATACTGACAGCTCTGGATAGTACCAGCACATTTCTTGCTTGACTTGGTAATGCAAAGAACACAGTAAACAGCTTCACTTTTTCCTCAAAAATAAATAATTGACTATTAAAAACCTAACAGTCTTAAATAAGAACATCAGTAAGCACCACTGGCATAATGGATAAGTCACTGCCCTCCTAAGCCAGGGGGTCCAAGTCCCATATGGGGTGGAAGTAATTACAGCAAGTGTCTCATCACTAGAGTTGATATTTTATCCTTGCTTCAACTGTAAAACAGTCTTGCAGTGTTTAGCTTGTAAAAAATGACCACAGAAGCTAAAATATGACATTAATTATGATAACATTGTTGTTGTTTTTTAAACCTTTTCTATCACCGTGGACAGCTTATTCAAGTGCCATCTGGCATGCATGTTCCTTTGTTGCTCATCATTCATCACCAAAAATTATTTTCTTTTTCAATTCTTATGACTGTACTGATTGTATTGAATAAAATCCACATCTAGCATAACCAATCAATGCTGCAAAGTGCTCCAGTGGTGCAATTTGACAGTGTCCTGTACTTATAAAACAGTATCTGTTGAGCAATGCCGAGGTTGTGAGTTCAAGCCACACCTGGAGCATCTTTGTATACTGTTTTTTTTCCTATTCTTATGTCATTAGTCATTGATTAAAAACTGCTACCTTAATATTTAATATGATATTACAAAGGATGGAAGAAAGAAAGAAAAAACACAAACATGATTGTGCATTTAAGTTGTCAGCACACATCTGCTTTGGTTCAAATGCACTGCATATCTTCCTTCAGTCAGCCAACAAAACAGCAATGGAAAAGATTAACATACTGTTGGTAAAGCAGTTGCATCAAATTGATTTTCTGCAATATAGCATGATAATCCATACTGACAGCTCTGGATAGTACCAGCACATTTCTTGCTGGACTTGGTAATGCAAAGAACACAGTAAACAGCTTCACTTTTTCCTCAAAAATAATTAATTGACTATTAAAAACCTAACAGTCTTAAATAAGAACATCAGTAAGCACCACTGGCATAATGGGTAAGGCACTGTTCTCCTAAGCCAGTGGTTGTGGGTTTAAGTCCTGTCTGAGTTTGAAGTCATTACAGCAAGTGTCTCATCACTAGAGTTGATATTTTATCCTTGCTTCTACTGTAAAACAGTCTTGCAGTGTTTAGCTTGTAAAAAATGATCACAGAAGCTAAAATATGACATTAGTTATGATAACATTGTTGTTGTTTTTTTTAAAAACTTTTCTATCACCGTGGACAGCATATTCAAGTGCCATCTGGCATGCATGTTCCTTTGTTGCTCATCATTCATCACCAAAAATGATTTTCTTTTTCAATTCTTATGACTGTACTGATTGTATTGAATAAAATCCACATCTAGCATAACCAATTAATGCTGCAAAGTGCTCCAGTGGCGCAATTGGTCAGCGCACGGTACTTATAAAACAGTATCTGTTGAGCAATGCTGAGGTTGTGAGTTCAAGCCTCACCTGGAGCATCTTTGTATACTGTTTTTTTTTCCTTTTCTTATGTCATTAGTCATTGATTATAAACTGCTACCCTAATATTTAATATGATATTACAAAGGATGGAAGAAAGAAAGAAAAAACACAAACATGATTGTGCATTTAAGTTGTCAGCACACATCTGCTTTGGTTCAAATGCACTGCATATCTTCCTTCAGTCAGCAAACAAAACAGCAAATGAAAAGATTAACATACTGTTGGCAAAGCAGTTGCATCAAATTGATTTTCTGCAATATAGCATGATAATCCATACTAACAGCTCTGGATAGTACCAGCACATTTCTTGCTGGACTTGGTAATGCAAAGAACACAGTAAACAGCTTCACTTTTTCCTCAAAAATAATTAATTGACTATTAAAAACCTAACAGTCTTAAATAAGAACATCAGTAAGCACCACTGGCATAATGGGTAAGGCACTGTTCTCCTAAGCCAGTGGTTGTGGGTTTAAGTCCTGTCTGAGTTTGAAGTCATTACAGCAAGTGTCTCATCACTAGAGTTGATATTTTATCCTTGCTTCAACTGTAAAACAGTCTTGCAGTGTTTAGCTTGTAAAAAATGACCACAGAAGCTAAAATATGACATTAATTATGATAACATTGTTGTTGTTTTTTAAACCTTTTCTATCACCGTGGACAGCTTATTCAAGTGCCATCTGGCATGCATGTTCCTTTGTTGCTCATCATTCATCACCAAAAATTATTTTCTTTTTCAATTCTTATGACTGTACTGATTGTATTGAATAAAATCCACATCTAGCATAACAACTTAGTGCTGCAAAGTGCTCCAGTGGCGCAATTGGTCAGCACGTGGTACTTATAAGACAGTATCTGTTGAGCAATGCCGAGGTTGTGAGTTCAAGCCTCACCTGGAGCATCTTTGTATACTGTTTTTTTTTCCTTTTCTTATGTCATTAGTCATTGATTATAAACTGCTTCCTTAATATTTAATATGATATTACAAAGGATGGAAGAAAGAAAGAAAAAACACAAACATGATTGTGCATTTAAGTTGTCAGCACACATCTGCTTTGGTTCAAATGCACTGCATATCTTCCTTCAGTCAGCCAACAAAACAGCAATGGAAAAGATTAACATACTGTGGGTAAAGCAGTTGCATCAAATTGATTTTCTGCAATATAGCATGATAATCCATACTGACAGCTCTGGATAGTACCAGCACATTTCTTGCTGGACTTGGTAATGCAAAGAACACAGTAAACAGCTTCACTTTTTCCTCAAAAATAAATAATTGACTATTAAAAACTTATCAGTCTTAAATAAGAACATCAGTAAGCACCACTGGCATAATGGATAAGTCACTGCCCTCCTAAGCCAGGGGGTCCAAGTCCCATATGGGGTGGAAGTCATTACAGCAAGTGTCTCATCACTAGAGTTGATATTTTATCCTTGCTTCAACTGTAAAACAGTCTTGCAGTGTTTAGCTTGTAAAAAATGACCACAGAAGCTAAAATTAGAGATGAGCGCCGGAAATTTTTCGTGTTTTGTGTTTTGGTTTTGGGTTCGGTTCCGCGGCCGTGTTTTGGGTTCGACCGCGTTTTGGCAAAACCTCACCGAATTTTTTTTGTCGGATTCGGGTGTGTTTTGGATTCGGGTGTTTTTTTAAAAAAACCCTAAAAAACAGCTTAAATCATAGAATTTGGGGGTAATTTTGATCCCAAAGTATTATTAACCTCAAAAAACATAATTTACACTCATTTTCAGCCTATTCTGAACACATCACACCTCACAATATTATTTTTAGTCCTAAAATTTGCACCGAGGTCGCTGTGTGAGTAAGATAAGCGACCCTAGTGGCCGACACAAACACCGGGCCCATCTAGGAGTGGCACTGCAGTGTCACGCAGGATGGCCCTTCCAAAAAACCCTCCCCAAACAGCACATGACGCAAAGAAAAAAAGAGGCGCAATGAGGTAGCTGACTGTGTGAGTAAGATTAGCGACCCTAGTGGCCGACACAAACACCGGGCACATCTAGGAGTGGCACTGCAGTGTCACGCAGGATGTCCCTTCCAAAAAACCCTCCCCAAACAGCACATGACGCAAAGAAAAAAAGAGGCGCAATGAGGTAGCTGTGTGAGTAAGATTAGCGACCCTAGTGGCCGACACAAACACCGGGCCCATCTAGGAGTGGCACTGCAGTGTCACGCAGGATGTCCCTTCCAAAAAACCCTCCCCAATCAGCACATGATGCAAAGAAAAAGAAAAGAAAAAAGAGGTGCAAGATGGAATTATCCTTGGGCCCTCCCACCCACCCTTATGTTGTATAAACAAAACAGGACATGCACACTTTAACCAACCCATCATTTCAGTGACAGGGTCTGCCACACGACTGTGACTGATATGACGGGTTGGTTTGGACCCCCCCCAAAAAAGAAGCAATTAATCTCTCCTTGCACAAACTGGCTCTACAGAGGCAAGATGTCCACCTCATCTTCACCCTCCGATATATCACCGTGTACATCCCCCTCCTCACAGATTATCAATTCGTCCCCACTGGAATCCACCATCTCAGCTCCCTGTGTACTTTGTGGAGGCAATTGCTGCTGGTCAATGTCTCCGCGGAGGAATTGATTATAATTCATTTTAATGAACATCATCTTCTCCACATTTTCTGGATGTAACCTCGTACGCCGATTGCTGACAAGGTGAGCGGCGGCACTAAACACTCTTTCGGAGTACACACTTGTGGGAGGGCAACTTAGGTAGAATAAAGCCAGTTTGTGCAAGGGCCTCCAAATTGCCTCTTTTTCCTGCCAGTATAAGTACGGACTGTGTGACGTGCCTACTTGGATGCGGTCACTCATATAATCCTCCACCATTCTATCAATGTTGAGAGAATCATATGCAGTGACAGTAGACGACATGTCCGTAATCGTTGTCAGGTCCTTCAGTCCGGACCAGATGTCAGCATCAGCAGTCGCTCCAGACTGCCCTGCATCACCGCCAGCGGGTGGGCTCGGAATTCTGAGCCTTTTCCTCGCACCCCCAGTTGCGGGAGAATGTGAAGGAGGAGATGTTGACAGGTCGCGTTCCGCTTGACTTGACAATTTTGTCACCAGCAGGTCTTTCAACCCCAGCAGACCTGTGTCTGCCGGAAAGAGAGATCCAAGGTAGGCTTTAAATCTAGGATCGAGCACGGTGGCCAAAATGTAGTGCTCTGATTTCAACAGATTGACCACCCGTGAATCCTTGTTAAGCGAATTAAGGGCTGCATCCACAAGTCCCACATGCCTAGCGGAATCGCTCCGTGTTAGCTCCTTCTTCAATGCCTCCAGCTTCTTCTGCAAAAGCCTGATGAGGGGAATGACCTGACTCAGGCTGGCAGTGTCTGAACTGACTTCACGTGTGGCAAGTTCAAAGGGCATCAGAACCTTGCACAACGTTGAAATCATTCTCCACTGCACTTGAGACAGGTGCATTCCATCTCCTATATCGTGCTCAATTGTATAGGCTTGAATGGCCTTTTGCTGCTCCTCCAACCTCTGAAGCATATAGAGGGTTGAATTCCACCTCGTTACCACTTCTTGCTTCAGATGATGGCAGGGCAGGTTCAGTAGTTTTTGGTGGTGCTCCAGTCTTCTGTACGTGGTGCCTGTACGCCGAAAGTGTCCCGCAATTTTTCTGGCCACCGACAGCATCTCTTGCACGCCCCTGTCGTTTTTTAAAAAATTCTGCACCACCAAATTCAAGGTATGTGCAAAACATGGGACGTGCTGGAATTTGCCCATATTTAATGCACACACAATATTGCTGGCGTTGTCCGATGCCACAAATCCACAGGAGAGTCCAATTGGGGTAAGCCATTCCGCGATGATCTTCCTCAGTTGCCGTAAGAGGTTTTCAGCTGTGTGCGTATTCTGGAAAGCGGTGATACAAAGCGTAGCCTGCCTAGGAAAGAGTTGGCGTTTGCGAGATGCTGCTACTGGTGCCGCCGCTGCTGTTCTTGCGGCGGGAGTCCATACATCTACCCAGTGGGCTGTCACAGTCATATAGTCCTGACCCTGCCCTGCTCCACTTGTCCACATGTCCGTGGTTAAGTGGACATTGGGTACAACTGCATTTTTTAGGAGACTGGTGAGTCTTTTTCTGACGTCCGTGTACATTCTCGGTATCGCCTGCCTAGAGAAGTGGAACCTAGATGGTATTTGGTAACGGGGGCACACTGCCTCAATAAATTGTCTAGTTCCCTGTGAACTAACGGCGGATACCGGACGCACGTCTAACACCAACATAGTTGTCAAGGACTCAGTTATCCGCTTTGCAGTAGGATGACTGCTGTGATATTTCATCTTCCTCGCAAAGGACTGTTGAACAGTCAATTGCTTACTGGAAGTAGTACAAGTGGGCTTACGACTTCCCCTCTGGGATGACCATCGACTCCCAGCGGCAACAACAGCAGCGCCAGCAGCAGTAGGCGTTACACGCAAGGATGCATCGGAGGAATCCCAGGCAGGAGAGGACTCGTCAGACTTGCCAGTGACATGGCCTGCAGGACTATTGGCATTCCTGGGGAAGGAGGAAATTGACACTGAGGGAGTTGGTGGGGTGGTTTGCGTGAGCTTGGTTACAAGAGGAAGGGATTTACTGGTCAGTGGACTGCTTCCGCTGTCACCCAAAGTTTTTGAACTTGTCACTGACTTATTATGAATGCGCTGCAGGTGACGTATAAGGGAGGATGTTCCGAGGTGGTTAACGTCCTTACCCCTACTTATTACAGCTTGACAAAGGGAACACACGGCTTGACACCTGTTGTCCGCATTTCTGGTGAAATACCTCCACACCGAAGAGCTGATTTTTTTGGTATTTTCACCTGGCATGTCAACGGCCATATTCCTCCCACGGACAACAGGTGTCTCCCCGGGTGCCTGACTTAAACAAACCACCTCACCATCAGAATCCTCCTGGTCAATTTCCTCCCCAGCGCCAGCAACACCCATATCCTCCTCATCCTGGTGTACTTCAACACTGACATCTTCAATCTGACTATCAGGAACTGGACTGCGGGTGCTCCTTCCAGCACTTGCAGGGGGCATGCAAATAGTGGAAGGCGCATGCTCTTCACGTCCAGTGTTGGGAAGGTCAGGCATCGCAAACGACACAATTGGACTCTCCTTGTGGATTTGGGATTTCAAAGAACGCACAGTTCTTTGCGGTGCTTTTGCCAGCTTGAGTCTTTTCAGTTTTCTAGCGAGAGGCTGAGTGCTTCCATCCTCATGTGAAGCTGAACCACTAGCCATGAACATAGGCCAGGGCCTCAGCCGTTCCTTGCCACTCCGTGTGGTAAATGGCATATTGGCAAGTTTACGCTTCTCCTCCGACAATTTTATTTTAGGTTTTGGAGTCCTTTTTATTCTGATATTTGGTGTTTTGGATTTGACATGCTCTGTACTATGACATTGGGCATCGGCCTTGGCAGACGACGTTGCTGGCATTTCATCGTCTCGGCCATGACTAGTGGCAGCAGCTTCAGCACGAGGTGGAAGTGGATCTTGATCTTTCCCTAATTTTGGAACCTCAACTTTTTTGTTCTCCATATTTTATAGGCAGAACTAAAAGGCACCTCAGGTAAACAATGGAGATGGATGGATTGGATACTAGTATACAATTATGGACGGACTGCCACGGTTAGGTGGTATAAAAAAACCACGGTTAGGTGGTATATATTATAATAATAATACAATTATGGATGGACGGACTGCCTGCCGACTGCCGACACAGAGGTAGCCACAGCCGTGAACTACCGCACTGTACACTGGTTGATAAAGAGATAGTAGTATACTCGTAACAACTAGTATGACACTATGACGACGGTATAAAGAATGAAAAAAAAACCACGGTTAGGTGGTATATATTATAATAATAATACAATTATGGATGGACGGACTGCCTGCCGACTGCCGACACAGAGGTAGCCACAGCCGTGAACTACCGCACTGTACACTGGTTGATAAAGAGATAGTAGTATACTCGTAACAACTAGTATGACACTATGACGACGGTATAAAGAATGAAAAAAAAACCACGGTTAGGTGGTATATATTATAATAATAATACAATTATGGATGGACGGACTGCCTGCCGACTGCCGACACAGAGGTAGCCACAGCCGTGAACTACCGCACTGTACACTGGTTGATAAAGAGATAGTAGTATACTCGTAACAACTAGTATGACACTATGACGACGGTATAAAGAATGAAAAAAAAACCACGGTTAGGTGGTATATATTATAATAATAATACAATTATGGATGGACGGACTGCCTGCCGACTGCCGACACAGAGGTAGCCACAGCCGTGAACTACCGCACTGTACACTGGTTGATAAAGAGATAGTAGTATACTCGTAACAACTAGTATGACACTATGACGACGGTATAAAGAATGCAAAAAAAACCACAGTTAGGTGGTATATATTATAATAATAATACAATTATGGATGGACGGACTGCCTGCCGACTGCCGACACAGAGGTAGCCACAGCCGTGAACTACCGCACTGTACACTGGTTGATAAAGAGATAGTAGTATACTCGTAACAACTAGTATGACACTATGACGGTATAAAGAATGAAAAAAAAACCACGGTTAGGTGGTATATATTATAATAATAATACAATTATGGATGGACGGACTGCCTGCCGACTGCCGACACAGAGGTAGCCACAGCCGTGAACTACCGCACTGTACACTGGTTGATAAAGAGATAGTAGTATACTCGTAACAATTAGGATGACACTATGACGGTATAAAGAATGAAAAAAAAACCACGGTTAGGTGGTAGGTATATAATAATAAATAATACAATTCTGGTCGGACGGACTGCCTGCCGTGTGCCGACACAGAGGTAGCCACAGCCGTGAACTACCGCACTGTACACTGGTTGATAAAGAGATAGTAGTATACTCGTAACAATTAGGATGACACTATGACGGTATAAAGAATGAAAAAAAAACCATGGTTAGGTGGTAGGTATATAATAATAAATAATACAATTCTGGTCGGACGGACTGCCTGCCGTGTGCCGACACAGAGGTAGCCACAGCCGTGAACTACCGCACTGTACACTGGTTGATAAAGAGATAGTAGTATACTCGTAACAATTAGGATGACACTATGACGGTATAAAGAATGAAAAAAAAACCACGGTTAGGTGGTAGGTATATAATAATAAATAATACAATTCTGGTCGGACGGACTGCCTGCCGTGTGCCGACACAGAGGTAGCCACAGCCGTGAACTACCGCACTGTACACTGGTTGATAAAGAGATAGTAGTATACTCGTAACAATTAGGATGACACTATGACGGTATAAAGAATGAAAAAAAAACCACGGTTAGGTGGTAGGTATATAATAATAAATAATACAATTCTGGTCGGACGGACTGCCTGCCGTGTGCCGACACAGAGGTAGCCACAGCCGTGAACTACCGCACTGTACACTGGTTGATAAAGAGATAGTAGTATACTCGTAACAATTAGGATGACACTATGACGGTATAAAGAATGAAAAAAAAACCACGGTTAGGTGGTAGGTATATAATAATAAATAATACAATTCTGGTCGGACGGACTGCCTGCCGTGTGCCGACACAGAGGTAGCCACAGCCGTGAACTACCGCACTGTACTGTGTCTGCTGCTAATATAGACTGGTTGATATTTAAAGAGATATTAGTAGTATACAACAATACTATACTGGTGGTCAGGCACTGGTCACCACTCCTGCAGCAAAAGTGTGCACTGTTAATTAATATAATTGTACTCCTGGCTCCTGCTAACAACCTGCAGTGCTCCCCAGTCTCCCCCACAATTAATTATAAGCTTTTAATTTATACATTGATGACTGTGCAGCACACTGGGCTGAGCTGAGTGCACACAGACTGAGTCACACTGTGTGACTGACTGTGCTGTGTATCGTTTTTTTTTTCAGGCAGAGAACGGATATAGCAGAGAGAAGTGAACGGATATATTATATTAAATAAAAGTTAACTAGCAACTGCACTGGTCACTGACTGTGGTAAACTAACTCTGTCTGCGACTCTGCACAATCTCTCTCTATCTAATCTATCTATCTCTATTCTAATGGAGAGGACGCCAGACACGTCCTCTCCCTATCAATCTCAATGCACGAGTGAAAATGGCGGCGACGCGCGGCTCCTTATATAGAATCCGAGTCTCGCGATAGAATCCGAGCCTCGCGAGAATCCGACAGCGTCATGATGACGTTCGGGCGCGCTCGGGTTAACCGAGCAAGGCGGGAAGATCCGAGTCGCTCGGACCCGTGGAAAAAAAAGTGAAGTTCGTGCGGGTTCGGATTCAAAGAAACCGAACCCGCTCATCTCTAGCTAAAATATGACATTAATTATGATAACATTGTTGTTGTTGTTGTTGTTGTTTTTTAAACCTTTTTTTATCACCGTGGACAGCTTATTCAAGTGCCATCTGGCATGCATGTTCCTTTGTTGCTCATCATTCATCACAAAAAATGATTTTCTTTTTAGATTCTTATGACTGTACTGATTGTATTGAATAAAATCCACATCTAGCATAACCAACCAATGCTGCAAAGTGCTCCAGTGGTGCAATTGGTCAGCGTGCGGTACTTATAAGACAGTATCTGTTGAGCAATGCTGAGGTTGTGAGTTCAAGCCTCACCTGGAGCATCTTTGTATACTGTTTTTTTTTCTTTTCTTATGTCATTAGTCATTGATTATAAACTGCTACCTTAATATTTAATATGATATTACAAAGGATGGAAGAAAGAAAGAAAAAACACAAACATGATTGTGCATTTAAGTTGACAGCACACATCTGCTTTGGTTCAAATGCACTGCATATCTTCCTTCAGTCAGCCAACAAAACAGCAATGGTAAAGATTAACATACTGTTGGTAAAGCAGTTGCATCAAATTGATTTTCTGCAATATAGCATGATAATCCATACTGACAGCTCTCGTTAGTACCAGCACATTTCTTGCTGGACTTGGTAATGCAAAGAACACAGTAAACAGCTTCACTTTTTCCTCAAAAATAAATAATTGACTATTAAAATCCTAACAGTCTTAAATAAGAACATCAGTAAGCACCACTGGCATAATGGATAAGTCACTGCCCTCCTAAGCCAGGGGGTCCAAGTCCCATATGGGGTGGAAGTCATTACAGCAAGTGTCTCATCACTAGAGTTGATATTTTATCCTTGCTTCAACTGTAAAACAGTCTTGCAGTGTTTAGCTTGTAAAAAATGACCACAGAAGCTAAAATATGACATTAATTATGATAACATTGTTGTTGTTGTTTTTTAAACCTTTTCTATCACCGTGTACAGCTTATTCAAGTGCCATCTGGCATGCATGTTCCTTTGTTGCTCATCATTCATCACCAAAAATGATTTTCTTTTTCAATTCTTATGACTGTACTGATTGTATTGAATAAAATCCACATCTAGCATAACCAATTAATGCTGCAAAGTGCTCCAGTGGCGCAATTGGTCAGCACGCGGTACTTATAAGACAGTATCTGTTGAGCAATGCCGAGGTTGTGAGTTCATGCCTCACCTGGAGCATCTTTGTATACTGTTTTTTTTTCTTTTCTTATGTCATTAGTCATTGATTATAAACTGCTACCTTAATATTTAATATGATATTACAAAGGATGGAAGAAAGAAAGAAAAAACACAAACATGATTGTGCATTTAAGTTGACAGCACACATCTGCTTTGGTTCAAATGCACTGCATATCTTCCTTCAGTCAGCCAACAAAACAGCAATGGAAAAGATTAACATACTGTTTGTAAAGCAGTTGCATCAAATTGATTTTCTGCAATATAGCATGATAATCCATACTGACAGCTCTGGATAGTACTAGCACATTTCTTGCTGGACTTGGTAATGCAAAGAACACAGTAAACAGTTTCACTTTTTCCTCAAAAATAAATAATTGACTATTAAAAACCTAACAGTCTTAAATAAGAACATCAGTAAGCACCACTGGCATAATGGATAAGTCACTGCCCTCCTAAGCCAGGGGGTCCAAGTTTTATATGGGGTGGAAGTCATTACAGCAAGTGTCTCATCACTAGAGTTGATATTTTATCCTTGCTTCAACTGTAAAACAGTCTTGCAGTGTTTAGCTTGTAAAAAATGACCACAGAAGCTAAAATATGACATTAATTATGATACCATTGTTGTTGTTGTTGTTTTTTAAACCTTTTCTATCACCGTGGACAGCTTATTCAAGTGCCATCTGGCATGCATGTTCCTTTGTTGCTCATCATTCATCACCAAAAATGATTTTCTTTTTCAATTCTTATGACTGTACTGATTGTATTGAATAAAATCCACATCTAGCATAACCAATTAATGCTGCAAAGTGCTCCAGTGGCGTAATTGATCAGCGCACGGTACTTATAAGACAGTATCTGTTGAGCAATGCCGAGGTTGTGAGTTCAAACCTCACCTGGAGCATCTTTGTATACTGTTTTTTTCCTTTTCTTATGTCATTAGTCATTGATTATAAACTGCTACCTTAATATTTAATATGATATTACAAAGGATGGAAGAAAGAATGAAAAAACACAAACATGATTGTGCATTTAAGTTGTCAGCACACATCTGCTTTGGTTCAAATGCACTGCATATCTTCCTTCAGTCAGCCAACAAAACAGCAATGGAAAAGATTAACATACTGTTGGTAAAGCAGTTGCATCAAATTGATTTTCTGCAATATAGCATGATAATCCATACTGACAGCTCTGGATAGTACCAGCACATTTCTTGCTGGACTTGGTAATGCAAAGAACACAGTAAACAGCTTCACTTTTTCCTCAAAAATAAATAATTGACTATTAAAAACCTAACAGTCTTAAATAAGAACATCAGTAAGCACCACTGGCATAATGGATAAGTCACTGCCCTCCTAAGCCAGGGGGTCCAAGTTCCATATGGGGTGGAAGTCATTACAGCAAGTGTCTCATCACTAGAGTTGATATTTTATCCTTGCTTCAACTGTAAAACAGTCTTGCAGTGTTTAGCTTGTAAAAAATGACCACAGAAGCTAAAATATGACATTAATTATGATAACATTGTTGTTGTTGTTTTGTAAACCTTTTTTTATCACCGTGGACAGCTTATTCAAGTGCCATCTGGCATGCATGTTCCTTTGTTGCTCATCATTCATCACCAAAAATGATTTTCTTTTTAGATTCTTATGACTGTACTGATGGTATTGAATAAAATCCACATCTAGCATAACCAATCAATGCTGCAAAGTGCTCCAGTGGTGCAATTTGTCAGCGTGCGGTACTTATAAGACAGTATCTGTTGAGCAATTCTGAGGTTGGGAGTTCAAGCCTCATCTGGAGCATCTTTGTATACTGTTTTTTTTTTCTTTTCTTATGTCCTTAGTCATTGATTGTAAACTGCTACCTTAATATTTAATATGATATTACAAAGGAGGGAAGAAAGAAAGTAAAAACACAAACATGATTGTGCATTTAAGTTGTCAGCACACATCTGCATATCTTCCTTCAGTAAGCCAACAAAACAGCAATGGAAAAGATTTACATACTGTTGGTAAAGCAGTTGCATGAAATTGATTTTCTGCAATATAGCATGATAATCCATACTGACAGCTCTGGATAGTACCAGCACATTTCTTGCTGGACTTGGTAATGCAAAGAACACAGTAAACAGCTTCACTTTTTTCTCAAAAAATAAATAATTGACTATTAAAAACCTAACAGTCTTAAATAAGAACATCAGTAAGCACCACTGGCATAATGGGTAAAGCACTGTTCTCCTAAGCCAGTGGTTGTGGGTTTAAGTCCCGTCTGAGTTGGAAGTCATTACAGTAAGTGTCTCATCACTAGAGTTGATATTTTATCCTTGCTTCAACTGTAAAACAGTCTTGCAGTATTTAGCTTGTAAAAAATGACCACAGAAGCTAAAATATGACATTAATTATGATAACATTGTTGTTGTTGTTTTTTAAACCTTTTCTATCACCGTGGACAGCTTATTCAAGTGCCATCTGGCATGCATGTTCCTTTGTTGCTCATCATTCATCACCAAAAATGATTTTCTTTTTCAATTCTTATGACTGTACTGATTGTATTGAATAAAATCCACATCTAGCATAACCAATCAATGCTGCAAAGTGCTCCAGTGGCGTAATTGATCAGCGCACGGTACTTATAAAACAGTATCTGTTGAGCAATGCCGAGGTTGTGAGTTCAAGCCTCACCTGGAGCATCTTTGTATACTGTTTTTTTTTCCTTTTCTTATGTCATTAATCATTGATTATAAACTGCTACCTTAATATTTAATATGATATTACAAAGGATGGAAGAAAGAATGAAAAAACACAAACATGATTGTGCATTTAAGTTGTCAGCACACATCTGCATATCTTCCTTCAGTCAGCCAACAAAACAGCAATGGAAAAGATTAACATACTGTTGGTAAAGCAGTTGCATCAAATTGATTTTCTGCAATATAGCATGATAATCCATACTGACAGCTCTGGATAGTACCAGCACATTTCTTGCTGGACTTGGTAATGCAAAGAACACAGTAAACAGCTTCACTTTTTTTCAAAAATAAATAATTGACTATTAAAAACGTATCAGTCTTAAATAAGGACATCAGTAAGCACCACTGGCATAATGGATAAGGCACTGTTCTCCTAAGCCAGTGGTTGTGGGTTTAAGTCCCGTCTGAGTTGGAAGTCATTACAGCAAGTGTCTCATCACTAGAGTTGATGTTTTATCCTTGCTTCAACTGTAAAACAGTCTTGCAGTGTTTAGCTTGTAAAAAATGACCACAGAATCTAAAATATGACATTAATTATGATAACATTGTTGTTGTTGTTTTTTAAACCTTTTCTATCACCGTGGACAGCTTATTCAAGTGCCATCTGGCATGCATGTTCCTTTGTTGCTCATCATTCATCACCAAAAATGATTTTCTTTTTCAATTCTTATGACTGTACTGATTGTATTGAATAAAATCCACATCTAGCATAACCAATTAATGCTGCAAAGTGCTCCAGTGACACAATTGGTCAGCGCGCGGTACTTATAAGACAGTATCTGTTGAGCAATGCCGAGGTTGTGAGTTCAAGCCTCACCTGGAGAATCTTTGTATACTGTTTTTTTTTCCTTTTCTTATGTCATTAGTCATTGATTATAAACTGCTACCTTAATATTAATATGATATTACAAAGGATGGAAGAAAGAAAGAGAAAACACAAACATGATTGTGCATTTAAGTTGTCAGCACACATCTGCTTTGGTTCAAATGCACTGCATATCTTCCTTCAGTAGGCCAACAAAGCAGCAATGGAAAAGATTAACATACTGTTGGTAAAGCAGTTGCATCAAATTGATTTTCTGCAATATAGCATAATAATCCATACTGACAGCTCTGGATAGTACCAGCACATTTCTTGCTGGACTTGGTAATGCAAAGAACACAGTAAACAGCTTCACTTTTTCCTCAAAAATAAATAATTGACTATTAAAAACCTAACAGTCTTAAATAAGAACATCAGTAAGCACCACTGGCATAATGGATAAGTCACTGCCCTCCTAAGCCAGGGGGTCCAAGTCCTATATGGGGTGGAAGTCATTACAGCAAGTGTCTCATCACTAGAGTTGATATTTTATCCTTGCTTCAACTGTAAAACAGTCTTGCAGTGTTTAGCTTGTAAAAAATGACCACAGAAGCTAAAATATGACATTAATTATGATAACATTGTTGTTGTTGTTGTTGTTGTTGTTGTTGTTGTTTTTTAAACCTTTTCTATCACAGTGGACAGCTTATTCAAGTGCCATCTGGCATGCATGTTCCTTTGTTGCTCATCATTCATCACCAAAAATGATTTTCTTTTTCAATTCTTATGACTGTACTGATTGTATTGAATAAAATCCACATCTAGCATAACCAATTAACGCTGCAAAGTGCTCCAGTGGCGCAATTGGTCAGCGCGCGGTACTTATAAGACAGTATCTGTTGAGCAATGCCGAGGTTGTGAGTTCAAGCCTCACCTGGAGCAGCTTTGTATAATGATTTTTTTTCCTTTTTTTTATGTCATTAGTCATTGATTATAAACTGCTACCTTAATATTTAATATGATATTACAAAGGATGGAAGAAAGAAAGAAAAAACACAAACATGATTGTGCATTTAAGTTGTCAGCACACATATGCTTTGGTTCAAATGCACTGCATATCTTCCTTCAGTCAGCCAACAAAACAGCAATGGAAAAGATTAACATACTGTTGGTAAAGCAGTTGCATCAAATTGATTTTCTGCAATATACTGTAGCATGATAATCCATACTGACAGCTCTGGATAGTACCAGCACATTTCTTGCTGGACTTGGTAATGCAAAGAACACAGTAAACAGCTTCACTGTTTCCTCAAAAATAAATAATTGACTATTAAAAACCTAACAGTCTTAAATAAGAACATCAGTAAGCACCACTGGCATAATGGATAAGTCCCTGCCCTCCTAAGCCAGGGGGTCCAAGTCCTATATGGGGTGGAAGTCATTACAGCAAGTGTCTCATCACTAGAGTTTATATTTTATCCTTGCTTCAACTGTAAAACAGTCTTGCAGTGTTTAGCTTGTAAAAAATGACCACAGAAGCTAAAATATGACATTAATTATGATAACATTGTTGTTGTTGTTGTTTTTTAAACGTTTTCTATCACAGTGGACAGCTTATTCAAGTGCCATCTGGCATGCATGTTCCTTTGTTGCTCATCATTCATCATCAAAAATGATTTTCTTTTTCAATTCTTATGACTATACTGATTGTATTGAATAAAATCCATATCTAGCATAACCAATTAATGCTGCAAAGTGCTCCAGTGGCGCAATTGGTCAGCGCACGGTGCTTATAAGACAGCAATGCCGAGGTTGTGAGTTCAAGCCTCACCTGGAGCAGCTTTGTATAATGTTTTTTTTTCCTTTTTTTATGTCATTAGTCATTGATTATAAACTGCTACCTTAATATTTAATATGATATTACAAAGGATGGAAGAAAGAATGAAAAAACACAAACATGATTGTGCATTTAAGTTGTCAGCACACATATGCTTTGGTTCAAATGCACTGCGTATCTTCCTTCAGTCAGCCAACAAAACAGCAATGGAAAAGATTAACATACTGTTGGTAAAGCAGTTGCATCAAATTGATTTTCTGCAATATAGCATGATAATCCATACTGACAGCTCTGGATAGTACCAGCACATTTCTTGCTGGACTTGGTAATGCAAAGAACACAGTAAACAGCTTCACTTTTTCCTCAAAAATAAATAATTGACTATTAAAAACCTAACAGTCTTAAATAAGAACATCAGTAAGCACCACTGGCATAATGGATAAGTCACCGCCCTCCTAAGCCAGGGGGTCCAAGTCCCATATGGGGTGGAAGTAATTACAGCAAGTGTCTCATCACTAGAGTTGATATTTTATCCTTGCTTCAACTGTAAAACAGTCTTGCAGTGTTTAGCTTGTAAAAAATGACCACAGAAGCTAAAATATGACATTAATTATGATAACATTGTTGTTGTTGTTTTTTAAACCTTTTCTATCACCGTAGACAGCTTATTCAAGTGCCATCTGGCATGCATGTTCCTTTGTTGCTCATCATTCATCACCAAAAATGATTTTCTATTTCAATTCTTATGACTGTACTGATTGTATTGAATAAAATCCACATCTAGCATAACCAATGAATGCTGCAAAGTGCTCCAGTGGCGCAATTGGTCAGCGCGCGGTACTAATAAGACAGTATCAGTTGAGCAATGCCGAGGTTGTGAGTCCAGGCCTTACCTGGAGCATATTTGTATACTGTTTTTTTTTTCCTTTTCTTATGTCATTAGTCATTGATTATAAACTGCTACCTTAATATTTAATATGATATTACAAAGGATGGAAGAAAGAAAGAAAAAACACAAACATGATTGTGCATTTAAGTTGTCAGCACACATCTGCTTTTGTTCAAATGCACTGCATATCTTCCTTCAGTCAGCCAACAAAACA
Source organism: Pseudophryne corroboree (assembly GCF_028390025.1). Taxonomy (NCBI): domain Eukaryota; kingdom Metazoa; phylum Chordata; class Amphibia; order Anura; family Myobatrachidae; genus Pseudophryne; species Pseudophryne corroboree. The sequence goes on from NW_026970431.1 coordinate 83,209, forward strand.
GCAATGGAAAAGATTAACATACTGTTGGTAAAGCAGTTGCATCAAATTGATTTTCTGCAATATAGCATGATAATCCATACTGACAGCTCTGGATAGTACCAGCACATTCCTTGCTGGACTTGGTAATGCAAAGAACACAGTAAACAGCTTCACTTTTTTTCAAAAATAAATAATTGACTATTAAAAACCTATCAGTCTTAAATAAGGACATCAGTAAGCACCACTGGCATAATGGATAAGGCACTGTTCTCCTAAGCCAGTGGTTGTGGGTTTAAGTCCCGTCTGAGTTGGAAGTCATTACAGCAAGTGTCTCATCACTAGAGTTGATGTTTTTTCCTTGCTTCAACTGTAAAACAGTCTTGCAGTGTTTAGCTTGTAAAAAATGACCACAGAATCTAAAATATGACATTAATTATGATAACATTGTTGTTGTTGTTTTTTAAACCTTTTCTATCACCGTGGACAGCTTATTCAAGTGCCATCTGGCATGCATGTTCCTTTGTTGCTCATCATTCATCACCAAAAATGATTTTCTTTTTCAATTCTTATGACTGTACTGATTGTATTGAATAAAATCCACATCTAGCATAACCAATTAATGCTGCAAAGTGCTCCAGTGACACAATTGGTCAGCGCACGGTACTTATAAGACAGTATCTGTTGAGCAATGCCGAGGTTGTGAGTTCAAGCCTCACCTGGAGAATCTTTGTATACTGTTTTTTTTTCCTTTTCTTATGTCATTAGTCATTGATTATAAACTGCTACCTTAATATTAATATGATATTACAAAGGATGGAAGAAAGAAAGAGAAAACACAAACATGATTGTGCATTTAAGTTGTCAGCACACATCTGCTTTGGTTCAAATGCACTGCATATCTTCCTTCAGTAGGCCAACAAAACAGCAATGGAAAAGATTAACATACTGTTGGTAAAGCAGTTGCATCAAATTGATTTTCTGCAATATAGCATAATAATCCATACTGACAGCTCTGGATAGTACCAGCACATTTCTTGCTGGACTTGGTAATGCAAAGAACACAGTAAACAGCTTCACTTTTTCCTCAAAAATAAATAATTGACTATTAAAAACCTAACAGTCTTAAATAAGTACATCAGTAAGCACCACTGGCATAATGGATAAGTCCCTGCCCTCCTAAGCCAGGGGGTCCAAGTCCTATATGGGGTGGAAGTCATTACAGCAAGTGTCTCATCACTAGAGTTTATATTTTATCCTTGCTTCAACTGTAAAACAGTCTTGCAGTGTTTAGCTTGTAAAAAATGACCACAGAAGCTAAAATATGACATTAATTATGATAACATTGTTGTTGTTGTTGTTTTTTAAACCTTTTCTATCACAGTGGACAGCTTATTCAAGTGCCATCTGGCATGCATGTTCCTTTGTTGCTCATCATTCATCACCAAAAATGATTTTCTTTTTCAATTCTTATGACTGTACTGATTGTATTGAATAAAATCCATATCTAGCATAACCAATTAATGCTGCAAAGTGCTCCAGTGGCGCAATTGGTCAGCGCACGGTGCTTATAAGACAGTATCTGTTGAGCAATGCCGAGGTTGTGAGTTCAAGCCTCACCTGGAGCAGCTTTGTATAATGTTTTTTTTTCCTTTTTTTATGTCATTAGTCATTGATTATAAACTGCTACCTTAATATTTAATATGATATTACAAAGGATGGAAGAAAGAAAGAAAAAACACAAACATGATTGTGCATTTAAGTTGTCAGCACACATATGCTTTGGTTCAAATGCACTGCGTATCTTCCTTCAGTCAGCCAACAAAACAGCAATGGAAAAGATTAACATACTGTTGGTAAAGCAGTTGCATCAAATTGATTTTCTGCAATATAGCATGATAATCCATACTGACAGCTCTGGATAGTACCAGCACATTTCTTGCTGGACTTGGTAATGCAAAGAACACAGTAAACAGCTTCACTTTTTCCTCAAAAATAAATAATTGACTATTAAAAACCTAACAGTCTTAAATAAGAACATCAGTAAGCACCACTGGCATAATGGATAAGTCACCGCCCTCCTAAGCCAGGGGGTCCAAGTCCCATATGGGGTGGAAGTAATTACAGCAAGTGTCTCATCACTAGAGTTGATATTTTATCCTTGCTTCAACTGTAAAACAGTCTTGCAGTGTTTAGCTTGTAAAAAATGACCACAGAAGCTAAAATATGACATTAATTATGATAACATTGTTGTTGTTGTTTTTTAAACCTTTTCTATCACCGTAGACAGCTTATTCAAGTGCCATCTGGCATGCATGTTCCTTTGTTGCTCATCATTCATCACCAAAAATGATTTTCTTTTTCAATTCTTATGACTGTACTGATTGTATTGAATAAAATCCACATCTAGCATAACCAATGAATGCTGCAAAGTGCTCCAGTGGCGCAATTGGTCAGCGCGCGGTACTAATAAGACAGTATCAGTTGAGCAATGCCGAGGTTGTGAGTCCAGGCCTTACCTGGAGCATATTTGTATACTGTTTTTTTTTCCTTTTCTTATGTCATTAGTCATTGATTATAAACTGCTACCTTAATATTTAATATGATATTACAAAGGATGGAAGAAAGAAAGAAAAAACACAAACATGATTGTGCATTTAAGTTGTCAGCACACATCTGCTTTTGTTCAAATGCACTGCATATCTTCCTTCAGTCAGCCAACAAAACAGCAATGGAAAAGATTAACATACTGTTGGTAAAGCAGTTGCATCAAATTGATTTTCTGCAATATAGCATGATAATCCATACTGACAGCTCTGGATAGTACCAGCACATTCCTTGCTGGACTTGGTAATGCAAAGAACACAGTAAACAGCTTCACTTTTTTTCAAAAATAAATAATTGACTATTAAAAACCTATCAGTCTTAAATAAGGACATCAGTAAGCACCACTGGCATAATGGATAAGGCACTGTTCTCCTAAGCCAGTGGTTGTGGGTTTAAGTCCCATCTGAGTTGGAAGTCATTACAGCAGTGTCTCATCACTAGAGTTGATATTTTATCCTTGCTTCAACTGTAAAACAGTCTTGCAGTGTTTAGCTTGTAAAAAATGACCACAGAAGCTAAAATATGACATTAATTATGATAACATTGTTGTTGTTGTTGTTGTTGTTGTTTTTTAAACCTTTTTTATCACCGTGGACAGCTTATTCAAGTGCCATCTGGCATGCATGTTCCTTTGTTGCTCATCATTCATCACAAAAAATGATTTTCTTTTTAGATTCTTATGACTGTACTGATTGTATTGAATAAAATCCACATCTAGCATAACCAATCAATGCTGCAAAGTGCTCCAGTGGTGCAATTGGTCAGCGTGCGGTACTTATAAGACAGTATCTGTTGAGCAATGCCGAGGTTGGGAGTTCAAGCCTCACCTGGAGCATCTTTGTATACTGTTTTTTTTTCTTTTCTTATGTCATTAGTCATTGATTATAAACTGCTACCTTAATATTTAATATGATATTACAAAGGAGGGAAGAAATAAAGAAAAAACACAAACATGATTGTGCACTTAAGTTGTCAGCACACATCTGCATATCTTCCTTCAGTCAGCCAACAAAACAGCAATGGTAAAGATTAACATACTGTTGGTAAAGCAGTTGCATCAAATTGATTTTCTGCAATATAGCATGATAATCCATACTGACAGCTCTGGTTAGTACCAGCACATTTCTTGCTGGACTTGGTAATGCAAAGAACACAGTAAACAGCTTCACTTTTTCCTCAAAAATAAATAATTGACTATTAAAATCCTAACAGTCTTAAATAAGAACATCAGTAAGCACCACTGGCATAATGGATAAGTCACTGCCCTCCTAAGCCAGGGGGTCCAAGTCCCATATGGGGTGGAAGTCATTACAGCAAGTGTCTCATCACTAGAGTTGATATTTTATCCTTGCTTCAACTGTAAAACAGTCTTGCAGTGTTTAGCTTGTAAAAAATGACCACAGAAGCTAAAATATGACATTAATTATGATAACATTGTTGTTGTTGTTGTTGTTGTTGTTTTTTAAACCTTTTCTATCACCGTGGACAGCTTATTCAAGTGCCATCTGGCATGCATGTTCCTTTGTTGCTCATCATTCATCACCAAAAATGATTTTCTTTTTCAATTCTTATGACTGTACTGATTGTATTGAATAAAATCCACATCTAGCATAACCAATGAATGCTGCAAAGTGCTCCAGTGGCGCAATTGGTCAGCACGCGGTACTTATAAGACAGTATCTGTTGAGCAATGCCGAGGTTGTGAGTTCATGCCTCACCTGGAGTATCTTTGTCTACTGTTTTTTTTTCTTTTCTTATGTCATTAGTCATTGATTATAAACTGCTACCTTAATATTTAATATGATATTACAAAGGATGGAAGAAAGAAAGAAAAAACACAAACATGATTGTGCATTTAAGTTGACAGCACACATCTGCTTTGGTTCAAATGCACTGCATATCTTCCTTCAGTCAGCCAACAAAACAGCAATGGAAAAGATTAACATACTGTTGGTAAAGCAGTTGCATCAAATTGATTTTCTGCAATATAGCATGATAATCCATACTGACAGCTCTGGATAGTACTAGCACATTTCTTGCTGGACTTGGTAATGCAAAGAACACAGTAAACAGCTTCACTTTTTCCTCAAAAATAAATAATTGACTATTAAAAACCTAACAGTCTTAAATAAGAACATCAGTAAGCACCACTGGCATAATGGATAAGTCACTGCCCTCCTAAGCCAGGGGGTCCAAGTTTTATATGGGGTGGAAGTCATTACAGCAAGTGTCTCATCACTAGAGTTGATATTTTATCCTTGCTTCAACTGTAAAATAGTCTTGCAGTGTTTAGCTTGTAAAAAATGACCACAGAAGCTAAAATATGACATTAATTATGATAACATTGTTGTTGTTGTTGTTGTTTTTTAAACCTTTTCTATCACCGTGGACAGCTTATTCAAGTGCCATCTGGCATGCATGTTACTCTGTTGCTCATCATTCATCACCAAAAATGATTTTCTTTTTCAATTCTTATGACTGTACTGATTGTATTGAATAAAATCCACATCTAGCATAACCAATTAATGCTGCAAAGTGCTCCAGTGGCGCAATTGATCAGCGCACGGTACTTATAAGACAGTATCTGTTGAGCAATGCCGAGGTTGTGAGTTCAAGCCTCACCTGGAGCATCTTTGTATACTGTTTTTTTTCCTTTTCTTATGTCATTAGTCATTGATTATAAACTGCTACCTTAATATTTAATATGATATTACAAAGGATGGAAGAAAGAATGAAAAAACACAAACATGATTGTGCATTTAAGTTGTCAGCACACATCTGCTTTGGTTCAAATGCACTGCATATCTTCCTTTAGTCAGCCAACAAAACAGCAATGGAAAAGATTAACATACTGTTGGTAAAGCAGTTGCATCAAATTGATTTTCTGCAATATAGCATAATAATCCATACTGACAGCTCTGGATAGTACCAGCACATTTCTTGCTGGACTTGGTAATGCAAAGAACACAGTAAACAGCTTCACTTTTTTTCAAAAATAAATAATTGACTATTAAAAACCTATCAGTCTTAAATAAGGACATCAGTAAGCACCACTGGCATAATGGACAATGCACTGTTCTCCTAAGCCAGTGGTTGTGGGTTTAAGTCCCGTCTGAGTTGGAAGTCATTACAGCAAGTGTCTCATCACTAGAGTTGATATTTTATCCTTGCTTCAACTGTAAAACAGTCTTGCAGTGATTAGCTTGTAAAAAATGACCACAGAAGCTAAAATATGACATTAATTATGATAACATTGTTGTTGTTGTTGTTGTTGTTGTTGTTGTTGTTGTTTTTTAAACCTTTTTTATCACCGTGACAGCTTATTCAAGTGCCATCTGGCATGCATGTTCCTTTGTTGCTCATCATTCATCACAAAAAATGATTTTCTTTTTAGATTCTTATGACTGTACTGATTGTATTGAATAAAATCCACATCTAGCATAACCAATCAATGCTGCAAAGTGCTCCAGTGGTGCAATTGGTCAGCGTGCGGTACTTATAAGTCAGTATCTGTTGAGCAATGCTGAGGTTGGGAGTTCAAGCCTCACCTGGAGCATCTTTGTATACTGTTTTTTTTTCTTTTCTTATGTCATTAGTCATTGATTATAAACTGCTACCTTAATATTTAATATGATATTACAAAGGAGGGAAGAAAGAAAGAAAAAACACAAACATGATTGTGCACTTAAGTTGTCAGCGCACATCTGCATATCTTCCTTCAGTCAGCCAACAAAACAGCAATGGTAAAGATTAACATACTGTTGGTAAAGCAGTTGCATCAAATTGATTTTCTGCAATATAGCATGATAATCCATACTGACAGCTCTGGATAGTACCAGCACATTTCTTGCTGGACTTGGTAATGCAAAGAACACAGTAAACAGCTTCACTTTTTCCTCAAAAATAAATAATTGACTATTAAAATCCTAACAGTCTTAAATAAGAACATCAGTAAGCACCACTGGCATAATGGATAAGTCACTGCCCTCCTAAGCCAGGGGGTCCAAGTCCCATATGGGGTGGAAGTCATTACAGCAAGTGTCTCATCACTAGAGTTGATATTTTATCCTTGCTTCAACTGTAAAACAGTCTTGCAGTGTTTAGCTTGTAAAAAATGACCACAGAAGCTAAAATATGACATTAATTATGATAACATTGTTGTTGTTGTTGTTGTTGTTGTTTTTTAAACCTTTTCTATCACCGTGTACAGCTTATTCAAGTGCCATCTGGCATGCATGTTCCTTTGTTGCTCATCATTCATCACCAAAAATGATTTTCTTTTTCAATTCTTATGACTGTACTGATTGTATTGAATAAAATCCACATCTAGCATAACCAATTAATGCTGCAAAGTGCTCCAGTGGCGCAATTGGTCAGCACGCGGTACTTATAAGACAGTATCTGTTGAGCAATGCTGAGGTTGTGAGTTCATGCCTCACCTGGAGCATCTTTGTATACTGCTTTTTTTTCTTTTCTTATGTCATTAGTCATTGATTATAAACTGCTACCTTAATATTTAATATGATATTACAAAGGATGGAAGAAAGAAAGAAAAAACACAAACATGATTGTGCATTTAAGTTGACAGCACACATCTGCTTTGGTTCAAATGCACTGCATATCTTCCTTCAGTCAGCCAACAAAACAGCAATGGAAAAGATTAACATACTGTTGGTAAAGAAGTTGCATCAAATTGATTTTCTGCAATATAGCATGATAATCCATACTGACAGCTCTGGATAGTACCAGCACATTTCTTGCTGGACTTGGTAATGCAAAGAACACAGTTAACAGCTTCACTTTTTCCTCAAAAATAAATAATTGACTATTAAAAACCTAACAGTCTTAAATAAGAACATCAGTAAGCACCACTGGCATAATGGATAAGTCACTGACCTCCTAAGCCAGGGGGTCCAAGTTTTATATGGGGTGGAAGTCATTACAGCAAGTGTCTCATCACTAGAGTTGATATTTTATCCTTGCTTCAACTGTAAAATAGTCTTGCAGTGTTTAGCTTGTAAAAAATGACCACAGAAGCTAAAATATGACATTAATTATGATAACATTGTTGTTGTTGTTTTTTAAACCTTTTCTATCACCGTGGACAGCTTATTCAAGTGCCATCTGGCATGCATGTTCCTCTGTTGCTCATCATTCATCACCAAAAATGATTTTCTTTTTCAATTCTTATGACTGTACTGATTGTATTGAATAAAATCCACATCTAGCATAACCAATAAATGCTGCAAAGTGCTCCAGTGGCGCAATTTATCAGCGCACGGTACTTATAAGACAGTATCTGTTGAGCAATGCCGAGGTTGTGAGTTCAAGCCTCACCTGGAGCATCTTTGTATACTGTTTTTTTTCCTTTTCTTATGTCATTAGTCATTGATTAAAAACTGCTACCTTAATATTTAATATGATATTACAAAGGATGGAAGAAAGAATGAAAAAACACAAACATGATTGTGCATTTAAGTTGTCAGCACACATCTGCTTTGGTTCAAATGCACTGCATATCTTCCTTCAGTCAGCCAACAAAACAGCAATGGAAAAGATTAACATACTGTTGGTAAAGAAGTTGCATCAAATTGATTTTCTGCAATATAGCATGATAATCCATACTGACAGCTCTGGATAGTACCAGCACATTTCTTGCTGGACTTGGTAATGCAAAGAACACAGTAAACAGCTTCACTTTTTCCTCAAAAATAAATAATTGACTATTAAAAACCTAACAGTCTTAAAAAAGAACATCAGTAAGCACCACTGGCATAATGGATAAGTCACTGCCCTCCTAAGCCAGGGGGTCCAAGTCCCATATGGGGTGGAAGTCATTACAGCAAGTGTCTCATCACTAGAGTTGATATTTTATCCTTGCTTCAACTGTAAAACAGTCTTGCAGTGTTTAGCTTGTAAAAAAATGACCACAGAAGCTAAAATATGACATTAATTATGATAACATTGTTGTTGTTCTTGTTTTTTAAACCTTTTCTATCACCGTGGACAGCTTATTCAAGTGCCATCTGGCATGCATGTTCCTTTGTTGCTCATCATTCATCACCAAAAATGATTTTCTTTTTCAATTCTTATGACTGTACTGATTGTATTGAATAAAATCCACATCTAGCATAACCAATTAATGCTGCAAAGTGCTCCAGTGGCGCAATTGGTCAGCGCGCGGTACTAATAAGACAGTATCTGTTGAGCAATGCCGAGGTTGTGAGTTCAAGCCTCACCTGGAGCATCTTTGTATATTGTTTTTTTTCCTTTTCTTATGTCATTAGTCATTGATTATAAACTGCTACCTTAATATTTAATATGATATTACAAAGGATGGAAGAAAGAAAGAAAAAACACAAACATGATTGTGCATTTAAGTTGTCAGCACACATCTGCATATCTTCCTTCAGTCAGCCAACAAAACAGCAATGGAAAAGATTTACATACTGTTGGTAAAGCAGTTGCATGAAATTGATTTTCTGCAATATAGCATGATAATCCATACTGACAGCTCTGGATAGTACCAGCACATTTCTTGCTGGACTTGGTAATGCAAAGAACACAGTAAACAGCTTCACTTTTTTCTCAAAAAATAAATAATTGACTTTTAAAACTAACAGTCTTAAATAAGAACATCAGTAAGCACCACTGGCATAATGGGTAAGGCACTGTTCTCCTATGCCAGTGGTTGTGGGTTTAAGTCCCGTCTGAGTTGGAATTCATTACAGTAAGTGTCTCATCACTAGAGTTGATATTTTATCCTTGCTTCAACTGTAAAACAGTCTTTTAGCTTGTAAAAGTGTTTAGCTTGTAAAAAATGACCACAGAAGCTAAAATATGACATTAATTATGATAACATTGTTGTTGTTGTTGTTTTTTAAACCTTTTCTATCACCGTGGACAGCTTATTCAAGTGCCATCTTGCATGCATGTTCCTTTGTTGCTCATCATTCATCACCAAAAATGATTTTCTTTTTCAATTCTTATGACTGTACTGATTGTATTGAATAAAATCCACATCTAGCATAACCAATGAATGCTGCAAAGTGCTCCAGTGGCGCAATTGATCAGCGCACGATACTTATAAGACAGTATCTGTTGAGCAATGCCGAGGTTGTGAGTTCAAGCCTCACCTGGAGCATCTTTGTATACTGTTTTTTTTTCCTTTTCTTATGTCATTAATCATTGATTATAAACTGCTACCTTAATATTTAATATGATATTACAAAGGATGGAAGAAAGAATGAAAAAACACAAACATGATTGTGCATTTAAGTTGTCAGCACACATCTGCATATCTTCCTTCAGTCAGCCAACAAAACAGCAATGGAAAAGATTAACATACTGTTGGTAAAGCAGTTGCATCAAATTGATTTTCTGCAATATAGCATGATAATCCATACTGACAGCTCTGGATAGTACCAGCACATTTCTTGCTGGACTTGGTAATGCAAAGAACACAGTAAACAGCTTCACTTTTTTTCAAAAATAAATAATTGACTATTAAAAACGTATCAGTCTTAAATAAGGACATCAGTAAGCACCACTGGCATAATGGATAAGGCACTGTTCTCCTAAGCCAGTGGTTGTGGGTTTAAGTCCCGTCTGAGTTGGAAGTCATTACAGCAAGTGTCTCATCACTAGAGTTGATATTTTATCCTTGCTTCAACTGTAAAACAGTCTTGCAGTGTTTAGCTTGTAAAAAATGACCACAGAATCTAAAATATGACATTAATTATGATAACATTGTTGTTGTTGTTTTTTAAACCTTTTCTATCACCGTGGACAGCTTATTCAAGTGCCATCTGGCATGCATGTTCCTTTGTTGCTCATCATTCATCACCAAAAATGATTTTCTTTTTCAATTCTTATGACTGTACTGATTGTATTGAATAAAATCCACATCTAGCATAACCAATTAATGCTACAAAGTGCTCCAGTGACACAATTGGTCAGCGCGCGGTACTTATAAGACAGTATCTGTTGAGCAATGCCGAGGTTGTGAGTTCAAGCCTCACCTGGAGCATCTTTGTATACTGTTTTTTTTTCCTTTTCTTATGTCATTAGTCATTGATTATAAACTGCTACCTTAATATTAATATGATATTACAAAGGATGGAAGAAAGAAAGAGAAAACACAAACATGATTCTGCATTTAAGTTGTCAGCACACATCTGCTTTGGTTCAAATGCACTGCATATCTTCCTTCAGTCAGCCAACAAAACAGCAATGGAAAAGATTAACATACTGTTGGTAAAGCAGTTGCATCAAATTGATTTTCTGCAATATAGCATGATAATCCATACTGACAGCTCTGGATAGTACCAGCACATTTCTTGCTGGACTTGGTAATGCAAAGAACACAGTAAACAGCTTCACTTTTTCCTCAAAAATAAATAATTGACTATTAAAAACCTAACAGTCTTAAATAAGAACATCAGTAAGCACCACTGGCATAATGGATAAGTCACTGCCCTCCTAAGCCAGGGGGTCCAAGTCCTATATGGGGTGGAAGTCATTACAGCAAGTGTCTCATCACTAGAGTTGATATTTTATCCTTGCTTCAACTGTAAAACAGTCTTGCAGTGTTTAGCTTGTAAAAAAATGACCACAGAAGCTAAAATATGACATTAATTATGATAACATTGTTGTTGTTCTTGTTTTTTAAACCTTTTCTATCACCGTGGACAGCTTATTCAAGTGCCATCTGGCATGCATGTTCCTTTGTTGCTCATCATTCATCACCAAAAATGATTTTCTTTTTCAATTCTTATGACTGTACTGATTGTATTGAATAAAATCCACATCTAGCATAACCAATTAATGCTGCAAAGTGCTCCAGTGGCGCAATTGGTCAGCGCGCGGTACTAATAAGACAGTATCTGTTGAGCAATGCCGAGGTTGTGAGTTCAAGCCTCACCTGGAGCATCTTTGTATATTGTTTTTTTTCCTTTTCTTATGTCATTAGTCATTGATTATAAACTGCTACCTTAATATTTAATATGATATTACAAAGGATGGAAGAAAGAAAGAAAAAACACAAACATGATTGTGCATTTAAGTTGTCAGCACACATCTGCTTTGGTTCAAATGCACTGCATATCTTCCTTCAGTCAGCCAACAAAACAGCAATGGAAAAGATTAACATACTGTTGGTAAAGCAGTTGCATCAAATTGATTTTCTGCAATATAGCATGATAATCCATACTGACAGCTCTGGATAGTACCAGCACATTTTTTGCTGGACTTGGTAATGCAAAGAATACAGTAAACAGCTTCACTTTTTCCTCAAAAATAAATAATTGACTATTAAAAACCTAACAGTCTTAAATAAGAACATCAGTAAGCACCACTGGCATAATGGATAAGTCACTGCCCTCCTAAGCCAGGGGGTCCAAGTCCCATATGGGGTGGAAGTAATTACAGCAAGTGTCTCATCACTAGAGTTGATATGTTATCCTTGCTTCAACTGTAAAACAGTCTTGCAGTGTTTAGCTTGTAAAAAATGACCACAGAAGCTAAAATATGACATTAATTATGATAACATTGTTGTTGTTGTTTTTTAAACCTTTTCTATCACCGTGGACAGCTTATTTAAGTGCCATCTGGCATGCATGTTCCTTTGTTGCTCATCATTCATCACCAAAAATGATTTTCTTTTTCAATTCTTATGACTGTACTGATTGTATTGAATAAAATCCACATCTAGCATAACCAACTAATGCTGCAAAGTGCTCCAGTGGTGCAATTGGTCAGTGCGCGATACTAATAAGACAGTATTTGTTGAGCAATGCCGAGGTTGTGAGTTCAAGCCTCACCTGGAGCATCTTTGTATACTGTTTTTTTTCCTTTTTTTATGTCATTAGTCATTGATTATAAACTGCTACCTTAATATTTAATATGATATTACAAAGGTTGGAAGAAAGAAAGAAAAAACACAAACATGATTGTGCATTTAAGTTGTCAGCACACATCTGCTTTGGTTCAAATGCACTGCATATCTTCCTTCAGTCAGCCAACAAAACAGCAATGGAAAAGATTAACATACTGTTGGTAAAGCAGTTGCATCAAATTGATTTTCTGCAATATAGCATGATAATCCATACTGACAGCTCTGGATAGTACCAGCACATTTCTTGCTGGACTTGGTAATGCAAAGAACACAGTAAACAGCTTCACTTTTTCCTCAAAAAATAAATAATTGACTATTAAAAACCTAACAGTCTTAAATAAGAACATCAGTAAGCACCACTGGCATAATGGATAAGGCACTGTTCTCCTAAGCCAGTGGTTGTGGGTTTAAGTCCCGTCTGAGTTGGAAGTCATTACAGCAAGTGTCTCATCACTAGAGTTGATATTTTATCCTTGCTTCAACTGTAAAACAGTCTTGCAGTGTTTAGCTTGTAAAAAATGACCACAGAAGCTAAAATATGACATTAATTATGATACCATTGTTGTTGTTGTTTTTTAAACCTTTTCTATCACCGTGGACAGCTTATTCAAGTGCCATCTGGCATGCATGTTCCTTTGTTGCTCATCATTCATCACCAAAAATGATTTTCTTTTTCAATTCTTATGACTGTACTGATTGTATTGAATAAAATCCACATCTAGCATAACCAACTAATGCTGCAAAGTGCTCCAGTGGTGCAATTGGTCAGTGCGCGATACTAATAAGACAGTATTTGCTGAGCAATGCCGAGGTTGTGAGTTCAAGCCTCACGTGGAGCATCTTTGTATACTGTTTTTTTTCCTTTTTTTATGTCATTAGTCATTGATTATAAACTGCTACCTTAATATTAATATGATATTACAAAGGTTGGAAGAAAGAAAGAAAAAACACAAACATGATTGTGCATTTAAGTTGTCAGCACACATCTGCTTTGGTTCAAATGCACTGCATATCTTCCTTCAGTCAGCCAACAAAACAGCAATGGAAAAGATTAACATACTGTTGGTAAAGCAGTTGCATCAAATTGATTTTCTGCAATATAGCATGATAATCCATACTGACAGCTCTGGATAGTACCAGCACATTTCTTGCTGGACTTGGTAATGCAAAGAACACAGTAAACAGCTTCACTTTTTCCTCAAAAATAAATAATTGACTATTAAAAACCTAACAGTCTTAAATAAGAACATCAGTAAGCACCACTGGCATAATGGATAAGTCACTGCCCTCCTAAGCCAGGGGGTCCAAGTTCCATATGGGGTGGAAGTCATTACAGCAAGTGTCTCATCACTAGAGTTGATATTTTATCCTTACTTCAACTGTAAAACAGTCTTGCAGTGTTTAGCTTGTAAAAAATGACCACAGAAGCTAAAATATGACATTAATTATGATAACATTGTTGTTGTTGTTTTGTAAACCTTTTTTATCACCGTGGACAGCTTATTCAAGTGCCATCTGGCATGCATGTTCCTTTGTTGCTCATCATTCATCACCAAAAATGATTTTCTTTTTAGATTCTTATGACTGTACTGATTGTATTGAATAAAATCCACATCTAGCATAACCAATCAATGCTGCAAAGTGCTCCAGTGGTGCAATTGGTCAGCGTGCGGTACTTATAAAACAGTATCTGTTGAGCAATTCTGAGGTTGGGAGTTCAAGCCTCACCTGGAGCATCTTTGTATACTGTTTTTTTTTTCTTTTCTTATGTCGTTAGTCATTGATTGTAAACTGCTACCTTAATATTTAATATGATATTACAAAGGAGGGAAGAAAGAAAGAAAAAACACAAACATGATTGTGCATTTAAGTTGTCAGCACACATCTGCATATCTTCCTTCAGTCAGCCAACAAAACAGCAATGGAAAAGATTTACATACTGTTGGTAAAGCAGTTGCATGAAATTGATTTTCTGCAATATAGCATGATAATCCATACTGACAGCTCTGGATAGTACCAGCACATTTCTTGCTGGACTTGGTAATGCAAAGAACACAGTAAACAGCTTCACTTTTTTCTCAAAAAATAAATAATTGACTTTTAAAACTAACAGTCTTAAATAAGAACATCAGTAAGCACCACTGGCATAATGGGTAAGGCACTGTTCTCCTAAGCCAGTGGTTGTGGGTTTAAGTCCCGTCTGAGTTGGAAGTCATTACAGTAAGTGTCTCATCACTAGAGTTGATATTTTATCCTTGCTTCAACTGTAAAACAGTCTTGCAGTGTTTAGCTTGTAAAAAATGACCACAGAAGCTAAAATATGACATTAATTATGATAACATTGTTGTTGTTGTTTTTTAAACCTTTTCTATCACCGTGGACAGCTTATTCAAGTGCCATCTGGCATGCATGTTCCTTTGTTGCTCATCATTCATCACCAAAAATGATTTTCTTTTTCAATTCTTATGACTGTACTGATTGTATTGAATAAAATCCACATCTAGCATAACCAATCAATGCTGCAAAGTGCTCCAGTGGCGCAATTGATCAGCGCACGATACTTATAACACAGTATCTGTTGAGCAATGCCGAGGTTGTGAGTTCAAGCCTCACCTGGAGCATCTTTGTATACTGTTTTTTTTTCCTTTTCTTATGTCATTAATCATTGATTATAAACTGCTACCTTAATATTTAATATGATATTACAAAGGATGGAAGAAAGAATGAAAAAACACAAACATGATTGTGCATTTAAGTTGTCAGCACAAATCTGCATATCTTCCTTCAGTCAGCCAACAAAACAGCAATGGAAAAGATTAACATACTGTTGGTAAAGCAGTTGCATCAAATTGATTTTCTGCAATATAGCATGATAATCCATACTGACAGCTCTGGATAGTACCAGCACATTTCTTGCTGGACTTGGTAATGCAAAGAACACAGTAAACAGCTTCACTTTTTTTCAAAAATAAATAATTGACTATTAAAAACGTATCAGTCTTAAATAAGGACATCAGTAAGCACCACTGGCATAATGGATAAGGCACTGTTCTCCTAAGCCAGTGGTTGTGGGTTTAAGTCCCGTCTGAGTTGGAAGTCATTACAGCAAGTGTCTCATCACTAGAGTTGATATTTTATCCTTGCTTCAACTGTAAAACAGTCTTGCAGTGTTTAGCTTGTAAAAAATGACCACAGAATCTAAAATATGACATTAATTATGATAACATTGTTGTTGTTGTTTTTTAAACCTTTTCTATCACCGTGGACAGCTTATTCAAGTGCCATCTGGCATGCATGTTCCTTTGTTGCTCATCATTCATCACCAAAAATGATTTTCTTTTTCAATTCTTATGACTGTACTGATTGTATTGAATAAAATCCACATCTAGCATAACCAATTAATGCTACAAAGTGCTCCAGTGACACAATTGGTCAGCGTGCGGTACTTATAAGACAGTATCTGTTGAGCAATGCCGAGGTTGTGAGTTCAAGCCTCACCTGGAGCATCTTTGTATACAGTTTTTTTTCCTTTTCTTATGTCATTAGTCATTGATTATAAACTGCTACCTTAATATTAATATGATATTACAAAGGATGGAAGAAAGAAAGAGAAAACACAAACATGATTCTGCATTTAAGTTGTCAGCACACATCTGCTTTGGTTCAAATGCACTGCATATCTTCCTTCAGTCAGCCAACAAAACAGCAATGGAAAAGATTAACATACTGTTGGTAAAGCAGTTGCATCAAATTGATTTTCTGCAATATAGCATGATAATCCATACTGACAGCTCTGGATAGTACCAGCACATTTCTTGCTGGACTTGGTAATGCAAAGAACACAGTAAACAGCTTCACTTTTTCCTCAAAAATAAATAATTGACTATTAAAAACCTAACAGTCTTAAATAAGAACATCAGTAAGCACCACTGGCATAATGGATAAGTCACTGCCCTCCTAAGCCAGGGGGTCCAAGTCCTATATGGGGTGGAAGTCATTACAGCAAGTATCTCATCACTAGAGTTGATATTTTATCCTTGCTTCAACTGTAAAACAGTCTTGCAGTGTTTAGCTTGTAAAAAATGACCACAGAAGCTAAAATATGACATTAATTATGATAACATTGTTGTTGTTGTTGTTGTTTTTTAAACCTTTTATATCACCGTGGACAGCTTATTCAAGTGCCATCTGGCATGCATGTTCCTTTGTTGCTCATCATTCATCACCAAAAATGATTTTCTTTTTCAATTCTTATGACTGTACTGATTGTATTGAATAAAATCCACATCTAGCATAACCAATTAATGCTGCAAAGTGCTCCAGTGGCGCAATTGGTCAGCGCGCGGTACTTATAAGACAGTATCTGTTGAGCAATGCCGAGGTTGTGAGTTCAAGCCTCACCTGGAGCAGCTTTGTATAATGATTTTTTTCTTTTTTTTTATGTCATTAGTCATTGATTATAAACTGCTACCTTAATATTTAATATGATATTACAAAGGATGGAAGAAAGAAAGAAAAAACACAAACATGATTGTGCATTTAATTTGTCAGCACACATATGCTTTGGTTCAAATGCACTGCATATCTTCCTTCAGTCAGCCAACAAAACAGCAATGGAAAAGATTAACATACTGTTGGTAAAGCAGTTGCATCAAATTGATTTTCTGCAATATACTGTAGCATGATAATCCATACTGACAGCTCTGGATAGTACCAGCTTATTTCTTGCTGGACTTGGTAATGCAAAGAACACAGTAAACAGCTTCACTGTTTCCTCAAAAATAAATAATTGACTATTAAAAACCTAACAGTCTTAAATAAGAACATCAGTAAGCACCACTGGCATAATGGATAAGTCCCTGCCCTCCTAAGCCAGGGGGTCCAAGTCCTATATGGGGTGGAAGTCATTACAGCAAGTGTCTCATCACTAGAGTTGATATTTTATCCTTGCTTCAACTGTAAAACAGTCTTGCAGTGTTTAGCTTGTAAAAAATGACCACAGAAGCTAAAATATGACATTAATTATGATAACATTGTTGTTGTTGTTGTTGTTTTTTAAACCTTTTCTATCACAGTGGACAGCTTATTCAAGTGCCATCTGGCATGCATGTTCCTTTGTTGCTCATCATTCATCACCAAAAATGATTTTCTTTTTCAATTCTTATGACTGTACTGATTGTATTGAATAAAATCCATATCTAGCATAACCAATTAAGGCTGCAAAGTGCTCCAGTGGCGCAATTGGTCAGCGCACGGTACTTATAAGACAGTATCTGTTGAGCAATGCCGAGGTTGTGAGTTCAAGCCTCACCTGGAGCAGCTTTGTATAATGTTTTTTTTTCCTTTTTTTATGTCATTAGTCATTGATTATAAACTGCTACCTTAATATTTAATATGATATTACAAAGGATGGAAGAAAGAAAGAAAAAACACAAACATGATTGTGCATTTAAGTTGTCAGCACACATATGCTTTGGTTCAAATGCACTGCATATCTTCCTTCAGTCAGCCAACAAAACAGCAATGGAAAAGATTAACATACTGTTGGTAAAGCAGTTGCATCAAATTGATTTTCTGCAATATAGCATGATAATCCATACTGACAGCTCTGGATAGTACCAGCACATTTCTTGCTGGACTTGGTAATGCAAAGAACACAGTAAACAGCTTCACTTTTTCCTCAAAAATAAATAATTGACTATTAAAAACCTAACAGTCTTAAATAAGAACATCAGTAAGCACCACTGGCATAATGGATAAGTCACCGCCCTCCTAAGCCAGGGGGTCCAAGTCCCATATGGGGTGGAAGTCATTACAGCAAGTGTCTCATCACTAGAGTTGATATTTTATCCTTGCTTCAACTGTAAAACAGTCTTGCAGTGTTTAGCTTGTAAAAAATGACCACAGAAGCTAAAATATGACATTAATTATGATAACATTGTTGTTGTTGTTTTTTAAACCTTTTCTATCACCGTAGACAGCTTATTCAAGTGCCATCTGGCATGCATGTTCCTTTGTTGCTTATCATTCATCACCAAAAATGATTTTCTTTTTCAATTCTTATGACTGTACTGATTGTATTGAATAAAATCCACATCTAGCATAACCAATGAATGCTGCAAAGTGCTCCAGTGGCGCAATTGGTCAGCGCGCGGTACTAATAAGACAGTATCAGTTGAGCAATGCCGAGGTTGTGAGTCCAGGCCTTACCTGGAGCATTTTTGTATACTGTTTTTTTTTCCTTTTCTTATGTCATTAGTCATTGATTATAAACTGCTACCTTAATATTTAATATGATATTACAAAGGATGGAAGAAAGAAAGAAAAAACACAAACATGATTGTGCATTTAAGTTGTCAGCACACATCTGCTTTGGTTCAAATGCACTGCATATCTTCCTTCAGTCAGCCAACAAAACAGCAATGGAAAATATTAACATACTGTTGGTAAAGCAGTTGCATCAAATTGATTTTCTGCAATATAGCATGATAATCCATACTGACAGCTCTGGATAGTACCAGCACATTCCTTGCTGGACTTGGTAATGCAAAGTACACAGTAAACAGCTTCACTTTTATTCAAAAATAAATAATTGACTATTAAAAACCTATCAGTCTTAAATAAGGACATCAGTAAGCACCACTGGCATAATGGATAAGGCACTGTTCTCCTAAGCCAGTGGTTGTGGGTTTAAGTCCCATCTGAGTTGGAAGTCATTACAGCAGTGTCTCATCACTAGAGTTGATATTTTATCCTTGCTTCAACTGTAAAACAGTCTTGCAGTGTTTAGCTTGTAAAAAATGACCGCAGAAGCTAAAATATTACATTAATTATGATAACATTGTTGTTGTTGTTTTTTAAACCTTTTCTATCACCGTGGACAGCTTATTCAAGTGCCATCTGGCATGCATGTTCCTTTGTTGCTCATCATTCATCACCAAAAATGATTTTCTTTTTCAATTCTTATGACTGTACTGATTGTATTGAATAAAATCCACATCTAGCATAACCAATTAGTGCTGCAAAGTGCTCCAGTGGCGCAATTGGTCAGCACGTGGTACTTATAAGACAGTATCTGTTGAGCAATGCCGAGGTTGTGAGTTCAAGCCTCACCTGGAGCATCTTTGTATACTGTTTTTTTTTCCTTTTCTTATGTCATTAGTCATTGATTATAAACTGCTACCTTAATATTTAATATGATATTACAAAGGATGGAAGAAGTAAAGAAAAAACACAAACATGATTGTGCATTTAAGTTGTCAGCACACATCTGCTTTGGTTCAAATGCACTGCATATCTTCCTTCAGTCAGCCAACAAAACAGCAATGGAAAAGATTAACATACTGTTGGTAAAGCAGTTGCATCAAATTGATTTTCTGCAATATAGCATGATAATCCATACTGACAGCTCTGGATAGTACCAGCACATTTCTTGCTGGACTTGGTAATGCAAAGAACACAGTAAACAGCTTCACTTTTTCCTCAAAAATAAATAATTGACTATTAAAAACCTAACAGTCTTAAATAAGAACATCAGTAAGCACCACTGGCATAATGGGTAAGGCACTTTTCTCCTAAGCCAGTGGTTGTGGGTTTAAGTCCCGTCTGAGTTGGAAGTCATTACAGCAAGTGTCTCATCACTAGAGTTGATATTTTATCCTTGCTTCAACTGTAAAACAGTCTTGCAGTGTTTAGCTTGTAAAAAATGACCACAGAAGCTAAAATATTACATTAATTATGATAACATTGTTGTTGTTGTTTTTTAAACCTTTTCTATCACAGTGGACAGCTTATTCAAGTGCCATCTGGCATGCATGTTCCTTTGTTGCTCTTCATTCATCACCAAAAATGATTTTCTTTTTCAATTCTTATGACTGTACTGATTGTATTGAATAAAATCCACATCTAGCATAACCAATTAATGCTGCAAAGTGCTCCAGTGGCGCAATTGGTCAGCGCACGGTACTTATAAGACAGTATCTGTTCAGCAATGCTGAGGTTGTGAGTTCAAGCCTCACCTGGAGCATCTTTGTATACTGTTTTTTTTCCTTTTCTTGTGTCATTAGTCATTGATTATAAACTGCTACCTTAATATTTAATATGATATTACAAAGGATGGAAGAAAGAAAGAAAAAACACAAACATGAGTGTGCATTTAAGTTGTCAGCACACATATGCTTTGGTTCAAATGCACTGCATATCTTCCTTCAGTCAGCCAACAAAACAGCAATGGAAAAGATTAACATACTGTTGGTAAAGCAGTTGCATCAAATTGATTTTCTGCAATATACTGTAGCATGATAATCCATACTGACAGCTCTGGATAGTACCAGCACATTTCTTGCTGGACTTGGTAATGCAAAGAACACAGTAAACAGCTTCACTTTTTCCTCAAAAATAAATAATTGACTATTAAAAACCTAACAGTCTTAAATAAGAACATCAGTAAGCACCACTGGCATAATGGATAAGTCCCTGCCCTCCTAAGCCAGGGGGTCCAAGTCCTATATGGGGTGGAAGTCATTACAGCAAGTGTCTCATCACTAGAGTTGATATTTTATCCTTGCTTCAACTGTAAAACAGTCTTGCAGTGTTTAGCTTGTAAAAAATGACCACAGAAGCTAAAATATGACATTAATTATGATAACATTGTTGTTGTTGTTGTTGTTTTTTAAACCTTTTCTATCACAGTGGACAGCTTATTCAAGTGCCATCTGGCATGCATGTTCCTTTGTTGCTCATCATTCATCACCAAAAATGATATTTTTTTTCAATTCTTATGACTGTACTGATTGTATTGAATAAAATCCACATCTAGCATAACCAATTAATGCTGCAAAGTGCTCCAGTGGCGCAATTGGTCAGCGCGCGGTACTTATAAGACAGTATTTGTTGAGCAATGCCGAGGTTGTGAGTTCAAGCCTCACGTGGAGCACTTTGTATAATGTTTTTTTTTTCCTTTTTTTTATGTCATTAGTCATTGATTATAAACTGCTACCTTAATATTTAATATGATATTACAAAGGATGGAAGAAAGAAAGAAAAAACACAAACATGAGTGTGCATTTAAGTTGTCAGCACACATATGCTTTGGTTCAAATGCACTGCATATCTTCCTTCAGTCAGCCAACAAAACAGCAATGGAAAAGATTAACATACTGTTGGTAAAGCAGTTGCATCAAATTGATTTTCTGCAATATACTGTAGCATGATAATCCATACTGACAGCTCTGGATAGTACCAGCACATTTCTTGCTGGACTTGGTAATGCAAAGAACACAGTAAACAGCTTCACTGTTTCCTCAAAAATAAATAATTGACTATTAAAAACCTAACAGTCTTAAATAAGAACATCAGTAAGCACCACTGGCATAATGGATAAGTCCCTGCCCTCCTAAGCCAGGGGGTCCAAGTCCTATATGGGGTGGAAGTCATTACAGCAAGTGTCTCATCACTAGAGTTGATATTTTATCCTTGCTTCAACTGTAAAACAGTCTTGCAGTGTTTAGCTTGTAAAAAATGACCACAGAAGCTAAAATATGACATTAATTATGATAACATTGTTGTTGTTGTTGTTGTTTTTTAAACCTTTTCTATCACAGTGGACAGCTTATTCAAGTGCCATCTGGCATGCATGTTCCTTTGTTGCTCATCATTCATCACCAAAAATGATTTTCTTTTTCAATTCTTATGACTGTACTGATTGTATTGAATAAAATCCATATCTAGCATAACCAATTAAGGCTGCAAAGTGCTCCAGTGGCGCAATTGGTCAGCGCACGGTACTTATAAGACAGTATCTGTTGAGCAATGCCGAGGTTGTGAGTTCAAGCCTCACCTGGAGCAGCTTTGTATAATGTTTTTTTTTCCTTTTTTTATGTCATTAGTCATTGATTATAAACTGCTACCTTAATATTTAATATGATATTACAAAGGATGGAAGAAAGAAAGAAAAAACACAAACATGATTGTGCATTTAAGTTGTCAGCACACATATGCTTTGGTTCAAATGCACTGCATATCTTCCTTCAGTCAGCCAACAAAACAGCAATGGAAAAGATTAACATACTGTTGGTAAAGCAGTTGCATCAAATTGATTTTCTGCAATATAGCATGATAATCCATACTGACAGCTCTGGATAGTACCAGCACATTTCTTGCTGGACTTGGTAATGCAAAGAACACAGTAAACAGCTTCACTTTTTCCTCAAAAATAAATAATTGACTATTAAAAACCTAACAGTCTTAAATAAGAACATCAGTAAGCACCACTGGCATAATGGATAAGTCACCGCCCTCCTAAGCCAGGGGGTCCAAGTCCCATATGGGGTGGAAGTCATTACAGCAAGTGTCTCATCACTAGAGTTGATATTTTATCCTTGCTTCAACTGTAAAACAGTCTTGCAGTGTTTAGCTTGTAAAAAATGACCACAGAAGCTAAAATATGACATTAATTATGATAACATTGTTGTTGTTGTTTTTTAAACCTTTTCTATCACCGTAGACAGCTTATTCAAGTGCCATCTGGCATGCATGTTCCTTTGTTGCTTATCATTCATCACCAAAAATGATTTTCTTTTTCAATTCTTATGACTGTACTGATTGTATTGAATAAAATCCACATCTAGCATAACCAATGAATGCTGCAAAGTGCTCCAGTGGCGCAATTGGTCAGCGCGCGGTACTAATAAGACAGTATCAGTTGAGCAATGCCGAGGTTGTGAGTCCAGGCCTTACCTGGAGCATTTTTGTATACTGTTTTTTTTTCCTTTTCTTATGTCATTAGTCATTGATTATAAACTGCTACCTTAATATTTAATATGATATTACAAAGGATGGAAGAAAGAAAGAAAAAACACAAACATGATTGTGCATTTAAGTTGTCAGCACACATCTGCTTTGGTTCAAATGCACTGCATATCTTCCTTCAGTCAGCCAACAAAACAGCAATGGAAAATATTAACATACTGTTGGTAAAGCAGTTGCATCAAATTGATTTTCTGCAATATAGCATGATAATCCATACTGACAGCTCTGGATAGTACCAGCACATTCCTTGCTGGACTTGGTAATGCAAAGTACACAGTAAACAGCTTCACTTTTATTCAAAAATAAATAATTGACTATTAAAAACCTATCAGTCTTAAATAAGGACATCAGTAAGCACCACTGGCATAATGGATAAGGCACTGTTCTCCTAAGCCAGTGGTTGTGGGTTTAAGTCCCATCTGAGTTGGAAGTCATTACAGCAGTGTCTCATCACTAGAGTTGATATTTTATCCTTGCTTCAACTGTAAAACAGTCTTGCAGTGTTTAGCTTGTAAAAAATGACCGCAGAAGCTAAAATATTACATTAATTATGATAACATTGTTGTTGTTGTTTTTTAAACCTTTTCTATCACCGTGGACAGCTTATTCAAGTGCCATCTGGCATGCATGTTCCTTTGTTGCTCATCATTCATCACCAAAAATGATTTTCTTTTTCAATTCTTATGACTGTACTGATTGTATTGAATAAAATCCACATCTAGCATAACCAATTAGTGCTGCAAAGTGCTCCAGTGGCGCAATTGGTCAGCACGTGGTACTTATAAGACAGTATCTGTTGAGCAATGCCGAGGTTGTGAGTTCAAGCCTCACCTGGAGCATCTTTGTATACTGTTTTTTTTTCCTTTTCTTATGTCATTAGTCATTGATTATAAACTGCTACCTTAATATTTAATATGATATTACAAAGGATGGAAGAAGTAAAGAAAAAACACAAACATGATTGTGCATTTAAGTTGTCAGCACACATCTGCTTTGGTTCAAATGCACTGCATATCTTCCTTCAGTCAGCCAACAAAACAGCAATGGAAAAGATTAACATACTGTTGGTAAAGCAGTTGCATCAAATTGATTTTCTGCAATATAGCATGATAATCCATACTGACAGCTCTGGATAGTACCAGCACATTTCTTGCTGGACTTGGTAATGCAAAGAACACAGTAAACAGCTTCACTTTTTCCTCAAAAATAAATAATTGACTATTAAAAACCTAACAGTCTTAAATAAGAACATCAGTAAGCACCACTGGCATAATGGGTAAGGCACTTTTCTCCTAAGCCAGTGGTTGTGGGTTTAAGTCCCGTCTGAGTTGGAAGTCATTACAGCAAGTGTCTCATCACTAGAGTTGATATTTTATCCTTGCTTCAACTGTAAAACAGTCTTGCAGTGTTTAGCTTGTAAAAAATGACCACAGAAGCTAAAATATTACATTAATTATGATAACATTGTTGTTGTTGTTTTTTAAACCTTTTCTATCACAGTGGACAGCTTATTCAAGTGCCATCTGGCATGCATGTTCCTTTGTTGCTCTTCATTCATCACCAAAAATGATTTTCTTTTTCAATTCTTATGACTGTACTGATTGTATTGAATAAAATCCACATCTAGCATAACCAATTAATGCTGCAAAGTGCTCCAGTGGCGCAATTGGTCAGCGCACGGTACTTATAAGACAGTATCTGTTCAGCAATGCTGAGGTTGTGAGTTCAAGCCTCACCTGGAGCATCTTTGTATACTGTTTTTTTTCCTTTTCTTGTGTCATTAGTCATTGATTATAAACTGCTACCTTAATATTTAATATGATATTACAAAGGATGGAAGAAAGAAAGAAAAAACACAAACATGAGTGTGCATTTAAGTTGTCAGCACACATATGCTTTGGTTCAAATGCACTGCATATCTTCCTTCAGTCAGCCAACAAAACAGCAATGGAAAAGATTAACATACTGTTGGTAAAGCAGTTGCATCAAATTGATTTTCTGCAATATACTGTAGCATGATAATCCATACTGACAGCTCTGGATAGTACCAGCACATTTCTTGCTGGACTTGGTAATGCAAAGAACACAGTAAACAGCTTCACTTTTTCCTCAAAAATAAATAATTGACTATTAAAAACCTAACAGTCTTAAATAAGAACATCAGTAAGCACCACTGGCATAATGGATAAGTCCCTGCCCTCCTAAGCCAGGGGGTCCAAGTCCTATATGGGGTGGAAGTCATTACAGCAAGTGTCTCATCACTAGAGTTGATATTTTATCCTTGCTTCAACTGTAAAACAGTCTTGCAGTGTTTAGCTTGTAAAAAATGACCACAGAAGCTAAAATATGACATTAATTATGATAACATTGTTGTTGTTGTTGTTGTTTTTTAAACCTTTTCTATCACAGTGGACAGCTTATTCAAGTGCCATCTGGCATGCATGTTCCTTTGTTGCTCATCATTCATCACCAAAAATGATATTTTTTTTCAATTCTTATGACTGTACTGATTGTATTGAATAAAATCCACATCTAGCATAACCAATTAATGCTGCAAAGTGCTCCAGTGGCGCAATTGGTCAGCGCGCGGTACTTATAAGACAGTATTTGTTGAGCAATGCCGAGGTTGTGAGTTCAAGCCTCACGTGGAGCACTTTGTATAATGTTTTTTTTTTCCTTTTTTTTATGTCATTAGTCATTGATTATAAACTGCTACCTTAATATTTAATATGATATTACAAAGGATGGAAGAAAGAAAGAAAAAACACAAACATGAGTGTGCATTTAAGTTGTCAGCACACATATGCTTTGGTTCAAATGCACTGCATATCTTCCTTCAGTCAGCCAACAAAACAGCAATGGAAAAGATTAACATACTGTTGGTAAAGCAGTTGCATCAAATTGATTTTCTGCAATATACTGTAGCATGATAATCCATACTGACAGCTCTGGATAGTACCAGCACATTTCTTGCTGGACTTGGTAATGCAAAGAACACAGTAAACAGCTTCACTGTTTCCTCAAAAATAAATAATTGACTATTAAAAACCTAACAGTCTTAAATAAGAACATCAGTAAGCACCACTGGCATAATGGATAAGTCCCTGCCCTCCTAAGCCAGGGGGTCCAAGTCCTATATGGGGTGGAAGTCATTACAGCAAGTGTCTCATCACTAGAGTTGATATTTTATCCTTGCTTCAACTGTAAAACAGTCTTGCAGTGTTTAGCTTGTAAAAAATGACCACAGAAGCTAAAATATGACATTAATTATGATAACATTGTTGTTGTTGTTGTTTTTTAAACCTTTTCTATCACAGTGGACAGCTTATTCAAGTGCCATTTGGCATGCATGTTCCTTTGTTGCTCATCATTCATCACCAAAAATTATTTTATTTTTCAATTCTTATGACTGTACTGATTGTATTGAATAAAATCCACATCTAGCATAACCAATTAATGCTGCAAAGTGCTCCAGTGGCGCAATTGGTCAGCGCACGGTACTTATAAGACAGTATCTGTTGAGCAATGCCGAGGTTTTGAGTTCAAGCCTCACCTGGAACATCTTTGTATACTGTTTTTTTCCCTTGTCATTAGTCATTGATTATAAACTGCTACCTTAATATTTAATATGATATTACAAAGGATGGAAGAAAGAAAGAAAAAACACAAACATGATTGTGCATTTAAGTTGTCAGCACACATATGCTTTGGTTCAAATGCACTGCATATCTTCCTTCAGTCAGCCAACAAAACAGCAATGGAAAAGATTAACATACTGTTGGTAAAGCAGTTGCATCAAATTGATTTTCTGCAATATAGCATGATAATCCATACTGACAGCTCTGGATAGTACCAGCACATTTCTTGCTGGACTTGGTAATGCAAAGAACACAGTAAACAGCTTCACTTTTTTTCAAAAATAAATAATTGACTATTAAAAACGTATCAGTCTTAAATAAGGACATCAGTAAGCACCACTGGCATAATGGATAAGGCACTGTTCTCCTAAGCCAGTGGTTGTGGGTTTAAGTCCCGTCTGAGTTGGAAGTCATTACAGCAAGTGTCTCATCACTAGAGTTGATATTTTATCCTTGCTTCAACTGTAAAACAGTCTTGCAGTGTTTAGCTTGTAAAAAATGACCACAGAATCTAAAATATGACATTAATTATGATAACATTGTTGTTGTTGTTTTTTAAACCTTTTCTATCACCGTGGACAGCTTATTCAAGTGCCATCTGG
This sequence comes from Pseudophryne corroboree, assembly GCF_028390025.1. Taxonomy (NCBI): domain Eukaryota; kingdom Metazoa; phylum Chordata; class Amphibia; order Anura; family Myobatrachidae; genus Pseudophryne; species Pseudophryne corroboree. The sequence goes on from NW_026970431.1 coordinate 110,736, forward strand.
CATGCATGTTCCTTTGTTGCTCATCATTCATCACCAAAAATGATTTTCTTTTTCAATTCTTATGACTGTACTGATTGTATTGAATAAAATCCACATCTAGCATAACCAATTAATGCTACAAAGTGCTCCAGTGACACAATTGGTCAGCGCGCGGTACTTATAAGACAGTATCTGTTGAGCAATGCCGAGGTTGTGAGTTCAAGCCTCACCTGGAGCATCTTTGTATACTGTTTTTTTTTCCTTTTCTTATGTCATTAGTCATTGATTATAAACTGCTACCTTAATATTAATATGATATTACAAAGGATGGAAGAAAGAAAGAGAAAACACAAACATGATTCTGCATTTAAGTTGTCAGCACACATCTGCTTTGGTTCAAATGCACTGCATATCTTCCTTCAGTCAGCCAACAAAACAGCAATGGAAAAGATTAACATACTGTTGGTAAAGCAGTTGCATCAAATTGATTTTCTGCAATATAGCATGATAATCCATACTGACAGCTCTGGATAGTACCAGCACATTTTTTGCTGGACTTGGTAATGCAAAGAATACAGTAAACAGCTTCACTTTTTCCTCAAAAATAAATAATTGACTATTAAAAACCTAACAGTCTTAAATAAGAACATCAGTAAGCACCACTGGCATAATGGATAAGTCACTGCCCTCCTAAGCCAGGGGGTCCAAGTCCCATATGGGGTGGAAGTAATTACAGCAAGTGTCTCATCACTAGAGTTGATATGTTATCCTTGCTTCAACTGTAAAACAGTCTTGCAGTGTTTAGCTTGTAAAAAATGACCACAGAAGCTAAAATATGACATTAATTATGATAACATTGTTGTTGTTGTTTTTTAAACCTTTTCTATCACCGTGGACAGCTTATTTAAGTGCCATCTGGCATGCATGTTCCTTTGTTGCTCATCATTCATCACCAAAAATGATTTTCTTTTTCAATTCTTATGACTGTACTGATTGTATTGAATAAAATCCACATCTAGCATAACCAACTAATGCTGCAAAGTGCTCCAGTGGTGCAATTGGTCAGTGCGCGATACTAATAAGACAGTATTTGTTGAGCAATGCCGAGGTTGTGAGTTCAAGCCTCACCTGGAGCATCTTTGTATACTGTTTTTTTTCCTTTTTTTATGTCATTAGTCATTGATTATAAACTGCTACCTTAATATTTAATATGATATTACAAAGGTTGGAAGAAAGAAAGAAAAAACACAAACATGATTGTGCATTTAAGTTGTCAGCACACATCTGCTTTGGTTCAAATGCACTGCATATCTTCCTTCAGTCAGCCAACAAAACAGCAATGGAAAAGATTAACATACTGTTGGTAAAGCAGTTGCATCAAATTGATTTTCTGCAATATAGCATGATAATCCATACTGACAGCTCTGGATAGTACCAGCACATTTCTTGCTGGACTTGGTAATGCAAAGAACACAGTAAACAGCTTCACTTTTTCCTCAAAAAATAAATAATTGACTATTAAAAACCTAACAGTCTTAAATAAGAACATCAGTAAGCACCACTGGCATAATGGATAAGGCACTGTTCTCCTAAGCCAGTGGTTGTGGGTTTAAGTCCCGTCTGAGTTGGAAGTCATTACAGCAAGTGTCTCATCACTAGAGTTGATATTTTATCCTTGCTTCAACTGTAAAACAGTCTTGCAGTGTTTAGCTTGTAAAAAATGACCACAGAAGCTAAAATATGACATTAATTATGATACCATTGTTGTTGTTGTTTTTTAAACCTTTTCTATCACCGTGGACAGCTTATTCAAGTGCCATCTGGCATGCATGTTCCTTTGTTGCTCATCATTCATCACCAAAAATGATTTTCTTTTTCAATTCTTATGACTGTACTGATTGTATTGAATAAAATCCACATCTAGCATAACCAACTAATGCTGCAAAGTGCTCCAGTGGTGCAATTGGTCAGTGCGCGATACTAATAAGACAGTATTTGCTGAGCAATGCCGAGGTTGTGAGTTCAAGCCTCACGTGGAGCATCTTTGTATACTGTTTTTTTTCCTTTTTTTATGTCATTAGTCATTGATTATAAACTGCTACCTTAATATTTAATATGATATTACAAAGGTTGGAAGAAAGAAAGAAAAAACACAAACATGATTGTGCATTTAAGTTGTCAGCACACATCTGCTTTGGTTCAAATGCACTGCATATCTTCCTTCAGTCAGCCAACAAAACAGCAATGGAAAAGATTAACATACTGTTGGTAAAGCAGTTGCATCAAATTGATTTTCTGCAATATAGCATGATAATCCATACTGACAGCTCTGGATAGTACCAGCACATTTCTTGCTGGACTTGGTAATGCAAAGAACACAGTAAACAGCTTCACTTTTTCCTCAAAAATAAATAATTGACTATTAAAAACCTAACAGTCTTAAATAAGAACATCAGTAAGCACCACTGGCATAATGGATAAGTCACTGCCCTCCTAAGCCAGGGGGTCCAAGTTCCATATGGGGTGGAAGTCATTACAGCAAGTGTCTCATCACTAGAGTTGATATTTTATCCTTACTTCAACTGTAAAACAGTCTTGCAGTGTTTAGCTTGTAAAAAATGACCACAGAAGCTAAAATATGACATTAATTATGATAACATTGTTGTTGTTGTTTTGTAAACCTTTTTTATCACCGTGGACAGCTTATTCAAGTGCCATCTGGCATGCATGTTCCTTTGTTGCTCATCATTCATCACCAAAAATGATTTTCTTTTTAGATTCTTATGACTGTACTGATTGTATTGAATAAAATCCACATCTAGCATAACCAATCAATGCTGCAAAGTGCTTCAGTGGTGCAATTGGTCAGCGTGCGGTACTTATAAAACAGTATCTGTTGAGCAATTCTGAGGTTGGGAGTTCAAGCCTCACCTGGAGCATCTTTGTATACTGTTTTTTTTTTCTTTTCTTATGTCGTTAGTCATTGATTGTAAACTGCTACCTTAATATTTAATATGATATTACAAAGGAGGGAAGAAAGAAAGAAAAAACACAAACATGATTGTGCATTTAAGTTGTCAGCACACATCTGCATATCTTCCTTCAGTCAGCCAACAAAACAGCAATGGAAAAGATTTACATACTGTAGGTAAAGCAGTTGCATGAAATTGATTTTCTGCAATATAGCATGATAATCCATACTGACAGCTCTGGATAGTACCAGCACATTTCTTGCTGGACTTGGTAATGCAAAGAACACAGTAAACAGCTTCACTTTTTTCTCAAAAAATAAATAATTGACTTTTAAAACTAACAGTCTTAAATAAGAACATCAGTAAGCACCACTGGCATAATGGGTAAGGCACTGTTCTCCTAAGCCAGTGGTTGTGGGTTTAAGTCCCGTCTGAGTTGGAAGTCATTACAGTAAGTGTCTCATCACTAGAGTTGATATTTTATCCTTGCTTCAACTGTAAAACAGTCTTGCAGTGTTTAGCTTGTAAAAAATGACCACAGAAGCTAAAATATGACATTAATTATGATAACATTGTTGTTGTTGTTTTTTAAACCTTTTCTATCACCGTGGACAGCTTATTCAAGTGCCATCTGGCATGCATGTTCCTTTGTTGCTCATCATTCATCACCAAAAATGATTTTCTTTTTCAATTCTTATGACTGTACTGATTGTATTGAATAAAATCCACATCTAGCATAACCAAACAATGCTGCAAAGTGCTCCAGTGGCGCAATTGATCAGCGTACGATACTTATAACACAGTATCTGTTGAGCAATGCCGAGGTTGTGAGTTCAAGTCTCACCTGGAGCATCTTTGTATACTGTTTTTTTTTCCTTTTCTTATGTCATTAATCATTGATTATAAACTGCTACCTTAATATTTAATATGATATTACAAAGGATGGAAGAAAGAATGAAAAAACACAAACATGATTGTGCATTTAAGTTGTCAGCACAAATCTGCATATCTTCCTTCAGTCAGCCAACAAAACAGCAATGGAAAAGATTAACATACTGTTGGTAAAGCAGTTGCATCAAATTGATTTTCTGCAATATAGCATGATAATCCATACTGACAGCTCTGGATAGTACCAGCACATTTCTTGCTGGACTTGGTAATGCAAAGAACACAGTAAACAGCTTCACTTTTTTTCAAAAATAAATAATTGACTATTAAAAACGTATCAGTCTTAAATAAGGACATCAGTAAGCACCACTGGCATAATGGATAAGGCACTGTTCTCCTAAGCCAGTGGTTGTGGGTTTAAGTCCCGTCTGAGTTGGAAGTCATTACAGCAAGTGTCTCATCACTAGAGTTGATATTTTATCCTTGCTTCAACTGTAAAACAGTCTTGCAGTGTTTAGCTTGTAAAAAATGACCACAGAATCTAAAATATGACATTAATTATGATAACATTGTTGTTGTTGTTTTTTAAACCTTTTCTATCACCGTGGACAGCTTATTCAAGTGCCATCTGGCATGCATGTTCCTTTGTTGCTCATCATTCATCACCAAAAATGATTTTCTTTTTCAATTCTTATGACTGTACTGATTGTATTGAATAAAATCCACATCTAGCATAACCAATTAATGCTACAAAGTGCTCCAGTGACACAATTGGTCAGCGTGCGGTACTTATAAGACAGTATCTGTTGAGCAATGCCGAGGTTGTGAGTTCAAGCCTCAACTGGAGCATCTTTGTATACAGTTTTTTTTCCTTTTCTTATGTCATTAGTCATTGATTATAAACTGCTACCTTAATATTAATATGATATTACAAAGGATGGAAGAAAGAAAGAGAAAACACAAACATGATTCTGCATTTAAGTTGTCAGCACACATCTGCTTTGGTTCAAATGCACTGCATATCTTCCTTCAGTCAGCCAACAAAACAGCAATGGAAAAGATTAACATACTGTTGGTAAAGCAGTTGCATCAAATTGATTTTCTGCAATATAGCATGATAATCCATACTGACAGCTCTGGATAGTACCAGCACATTTCTTGCTGGACTTGGTAATGCAAAGAACACAGTAAACAGCTTCACTTTTTCCTCAAAAATAAATAATTGACTATTAAAAACCTAACAGTCTTAAATAAGAACATCAGTAAGCACCACTGGCATAATGGATAAGTCACTGCCCTCCTAAGCCAGGGGGTCCAAGTCCTATATGGGGTGGAAGTCATTACAGCAAGTATCTCATCACTAGAGTTGATATTTTATCCTTGCTTCAACTGTAAAACAGTCTTGCAGTGTTTAGCTTGTAAAAAATGACCACAGAAGCTAAAATATGACATTAATTATGATAACATTGTTGTTGTTGTTGTTGTTTTTTAAACCTTTTATATCACCGTGGACAGCTTATTCAAGTGCCATCTGGCATGCATGTTCCTTTGTTGCTCATCATTCATCACCAAAAATGATTTTCTTTTTCAATTCTTATGACTGTACTGATTGTATTGAATAAAATCCACATCTAGCATAACCAATTAATGCTGCAAAGTGCTCCAGTGGCGCAATTGGTCAGCGCGCGGTACTTATAAGACAGTATCTGTTGAGCAATGCCGAGGTTGTGAGTTCAAGCCTCACCTGGAGCAGCTTTGTATAATGATTTTTTTCTTTTTTTTTATGTCATTAGTCATTGATTATAAACTGCTACCTTAATATTTAATATGATATTACAAAGGATGGAAGAAAGAAAGAAAAAACACAAACATGATTGTGCATTTAATTTGTCAGCACACATATGCTTTGGTTCAAATGCACTGCATATCTTCCTTCAGTCAGCCAACAAAACAGCAATGGAAAAGATTAACATACTGTTGGTAAAGCAGTTGCATCAAATTGATTTTCTGCAATATACTGTAGCATGATAATCCATACTGACAGCTCTGGATAGTACCAGCTTATTTCTTGCTGGACTTGGTAATGCAAAGAACACAGTAAACAGCTTCACTGTTTCCTCAAAAATAAATAATTGACTATTAAAAACCTAACAGTCTTAAATAAGAACATCAGTAAGCACCACTGGCATAATGGATAAGTCCCTGCCCTCCTAAGCCAGGGGGTCCAAGTCCTATATGGGGTGGAAGTCATTACAGCAAGTGTCTCATCACTAGAGTTGATATTTTATCCTTGCTTCAACTGTAAAACAGTCTTGCAGTGTTTAGCTTGTAAAAAATGACCACAGAAGCTAAAATATGACATTAATTATGATAACATTGTTGTTGTTGTTGTTGTTTTTTAAACCTTTTCTATCACAGTGGACAGCTTATTCAAGTGCCATCTGGCATGCATGTTCCTTTGTTGCTCATCATTCATCACCAAAAATGATTTTCTTTTTCAATTCTTATGACTGTACTGATTGTATTGAATAAAATCCATATCTAGCATAACCAATTAATGCTGCAAAGTGCTCCAGTGGCGCAATTGGTCAGCGCACGGTACTTATAAGACAGTATCTGTTGAGCAATGCCGAGGTTGTGAGTTCAAGCCTCACCTGGAGCAGCTTTGTATAATGTTTTTTTTTCCTTTTTTTATGTCATTAGTCATTGATTATAAACTGCTACCTTAATATTTAATATGATATTACAAAGGATGGAAGAAAGAAAGAAAAAACACAAACATGATTGTGCATTTAAGTTGTCAGCACACATATGCTTTGGTTCAAATGCACTGCATATCTTCCTTCAGTCAGCCAACAAAACAGCAATGGAAAAGATTAACATACTGTTGGTAAAGCAGTTGCATCAAATTGATTTTCTGCAATATAGCATGATAATCCATACTGACAGCTCTGGATAGTACCAGCACATTTCTTGCTGGACTTGGTAATGCAAAGAACACAGTAAACAGCTTCACTTTTTCCTCAAAAATAAATAATTGACTATTAAAAACCTAACAGTCTTAAATAAGAACATCAGTAAGCACCACTGGCATAATGGATAAGTCACCGCCCTCCTAAGCCAGGGGGTCCAAGTCCCATATGGGGTGGAAGTCATTACAGCAAGTGTCTCATCACTAGAGTTGATATTTTATCCTTGCTTCAACTGTAAAACAGTCTTGCAGTGTTTAGCTTGTAAAAAATGACCACAGAAGCTAAAATATGACATTAATTATGATAACATTGTTGTTGTTGTTTTTTAAACCTTTTCTATCACCGTAGACAGCTTATTCAAGTGCCATCTGGCATGCATGTTCCTTTGTTGCTTATCATTCATCACCAAAAATGATTTTCTTTTTCAATTCTTATGACTGTACTGATTGTATTGAATAAAATCCACATCTAGCATAACCAATGAATGCTGCAAAGTGCTCCAGTGGCGCAATTGGTCAGCGCGCGGTACTAATAAGACAGTATCAGTTGAGCAATGCCGAGGTTGTGAGTCCAGGCCTTACCTGGAGCATTTTTGTATACTGTTTTTTTTTCCTTTTCTTATGTCATTAGTCATTGATTATAAACTGCTACCTTAATATTTAATATGATATTACAAAGGATGGAAGAAAGAAAGAAAAAACACAAACATGATTGTGCATTTAAGTTGTCAGCACACATCTGCTTTGGTTCAAATGCACTGCATATCTTCCTTCAGTCAGCCAACAAAACAGCAATGGAAAATATTAACATACTGTTGGTAAAGCAGTTGCATCAAATTGATTTTCTGCAATATAGCATGATAATCCATACTGACAGCTCTGGATAGTACCAGCACATTCCTTGCTGGACTTGGTAATGCAAAGTACACAGTAAACAGCTTCACTTTTATTCAAAAATAAATAATTGACTATTAAAAACCTATCAGTCTTAAATAAGGACATCAGTAAGCACCACTGGCATAATGGATAAGGCACTGTTCTCCTAAGCCAGTGGTTGTGGGTTTAAGTCCCATCTGAGTTGGAAGTCATTACAGCAGTGTCTCATCACTAGAGTTGATATTTTATCCTTGCTTCAACTGTAAAACAGTCTTGCAGTGTTTAGCTTGTAAAAAATGACCGCAGAAGCTAAAATATTACATTAATTATGATAACATTGTTGTTGTTGTTTTTTAAACCTTTTCTATCACCGTGGACAGCTTATTCAAGTGCCATCTGGCATGCATGTTCCTTTGTTGCTCATCATTCATCACCAAAAATGATTTTCTTTTTCAATTCTTATGACTGTACTGATTGTATTGAATAAAATCCACATCTAGCATAACCAATTAGTGCTGCAAAGTGCTCCAGTGGCGCAATTGGTCAGCACGTGGTACTTATAAGACAGTATCTGTTGAGCAATGCCGAGGTTGTGAGTTCAAGCCTCACCTGGAGCATCTTTGTATACTGTTTTTTTTTCCTTTTCTTATGTCATTAGTCATTGATTATAAACTGCTACCTTAATATTTAATATGATATTACAAAGGATGGAAGAAATAAAGAAAAAACACAAACATGATTGTGCATTTAAGTTGTCAGCACACATCTGCTTTGGTTCAAATGCACTGCATATCTTCCTTCAGTCAGCCAACAAAACAGCAATGGAAAAGATTAACATACTGTTGGTAAAGCAGTTGCATCAAATTGATTTTCTGCAATATAGCATGATAATCCATACTGACAGCTCTGGATAGTACCAGCACATTTCTTGCTGGACTTGGTAATGCAAAGAACACAGTAAACAGCTTCACTTTTTCCTCAAAAATAAATAATTGACTATTAAAAACCTAACAGTCTTAAATAAGAACATCAGTAAGCACCACTGGCATAATGGGTAAGGCACTTTTCTCCTAAGCCAGTGGTTGTGGGTTTAAGTCCCGTCTGAGTTGGAAGTCATTACAGCAAGTGTCTCATCACTAGAGTTGATATTTTATCCTTGCTTCAACTGTAAAACAGTCTTGCAGTGTTTAGCTTGTAAAAAATGACCACAGAAGCTAAAATATTACATTAATTATGATAACATTGTTGTTGTTGTTTTTTAAACCTTTTCTATCACAGTGGACAGCTTATTCAAGTGCCATCTGGCATGCATGTTCCTTTGTTGCTCTTCATTCATCACCAAAAATGATTTTCTTTTTCAATTCTTATGACTGTACTGATTGTATTGAATAAAATCCACATCTAGCATAACCAATTAATGCTGCAAAGTGCTCCAGTGGCGCAATTGGTCAGCGCGCGGTACTTATAAGACAGTATCTGTTCAGCAATGCTGAGGTTGTGAGTTCAAGCCTCACCTGGAGCATCTTTGTATACTGTTTTTTTTCCTTTTCTTGTGTCATTAGTCATTGATTATAAACTGCTACCTTAATATTTAATATGATATTACAAAGGATGGAAGAAAGAATGAAAAAACACAAACATGATTGTGCATTTAAGTTGTCAGCACACATCTGCTTTGGTTCAAATGCACTGCATATCTTCCTTCAGTCAGCCAATAAATCAGCAATGGAAAAGATTAACATACTGTTGGTAAAGCAGTTGCATCAAATTGATTTTCTGCAATATAGCATGATAATCCATACTGACAGCTCTGGATAGTACCAGCACATTTCTTGCTGGACTTGGTAATGCAAAGAACACAGTAAACAGCTTCCCTTTTTCCTCAAAAATAAATAATTGACTATTAAAAACCTAACAGTCTTAAATAAGAACATCAGTAAGCACCACTGGCATAATGGATAAGTCACTGCCCTCCTAAGCCAGGGGGTCCAAGTCCTATATTGGGTGGAAGTCATTACAGCAAGTGTCTCATCACTAGAGTTGATATTTTATCCTTGCTTCAACTGTAAAACAGTCTTGCAGTGTTTAGCTTGTAAAAAATGACCACAGAAGCTAAAATATGACATTAATTATGATAACATTGTTGTTGTTGTTGTTGTTTTTTAAACCTTTTCTATCACAGTGGACAGCTTATTCAAGTGCCATCTGGCATGCATGTTCCTTTGTTGCTCATCATTCATCACCAAAAATGATATTTTTTTTCAATTCTTATGACTGTACTGATTGTATTGAATAAAATCCACATCTAGCATAACCAATTAATGCTGCAAAGTGCTCCAGTGGCGCAATTGGTCAGCGCGCGGTACTTATAAGACAGTATTTGTTGAGCAATGCCGAGGTTGTGAGTTCAAGCCTCACCTGGAGCACTTTGTATAATGTTTTTTTTTTCCTTTTTTTTATGTCATTAGTCATTGATTATAAACTGCTACCTTAATATTTAATATGATATTACAAAGGATGGAAGAAAGAAAGAAAAAACACAAACATGAGTGTGCATTTAAGTTGTCAGCACACATATGCTTTGGTTCAAATGCACTGCATATCTTCCTTCAGTCAGCCAACAAAACAGCAATGGAAAAGATTAACATACTGTTGGTAAAGCAGTTGCATCAAATTGATTTTCTGCAATATACTGTAGCATGATAATCCATACTGACAGCTCTGGATAGTACCAGCACATTTCTTGCTGGACTTGGTAATGCAAAGAACACAGTAAACAGCTTCACTGTTTCCTCAAAAATAAATAATTGACTATTAAAAACCTAACAGTCTTAAATAAGAACATCAGTAAGCACCACTGGCATAATGGATAAGTCCCTGCCCTCCTAAGCCAGGGGGTCCAAGTCCTATATGGGGTGGAAGTCATTACAGCAAGTGTCTCATCACTAGAGTTGATATTTTATCCTTGCTTCAACTGTAAAACAGTCTTGCAGTGTTTAGCTTGTAAAAAATGACCACAGAAGCTAAAATATGACATTAATTATGATAACATTGTTGTTGTTGTTGTTTTTTAAACCTTTTCTATCACAGTGGACAGCTTATTCAAGTGCCATTTGGCATGCATGTTCCTTTGTTGCTCATCATTCATCACCAAAAATTATTTTATTTTTCAATTCTTATGACTGTACTGATTGTATTGAATAAAATCCACATCTAGCATAACCAATTAATGCTGCAAAGTGCTCCAGTGGCGCAATTGGTCAGCGCACGGTACTTATAAGACAGTAACTGTTGAGCAATGCCGAGGTTGTGAGTTCAAGCCTCACCTGGAGCAGCTTTGTATAATGTTTTTTTTTTCCTTTTTTTATGTCATTAGTCATTGATTATAAACTGCTACCTTAATATTTAATATGATATTACAAAGGATGGAAGAAAGAAAGAAAAAACACAAACATGATTGTGCATTTAAGTTGTCAGCACACATATGCTTTGGTTCAAATGCACTGCATATCTTCCTTCAGTCAGCCAACATAACAGCAATGGAAAAGATTAACATACTGTTGGTAAAGCAGTTGCATCAAATTGATTTTCTGCAATATAGCATGATAATCCATACTGACAGCTCTGGATAGTACCAGCACATTTCTTGCTGGACTTGGTAATGCAAAGAACACAGTAAACAGCTTCACTTTTTCCTCAAAAATAAATAATTGACTATTAAAAACCTAACAGTCTTAAATAAGAACATCAGTAAGCACCACTGGCATAATGGATAAGTCACCGCCCTCCTAAGCCAGGGGGTCCAAGTCCCATATGGGGTGGAAGTAATTACAGCAAGTGTCTCATCACTAGAGTTGATATTTTATCCTTGCTTCAACTGTAAAACTGTCTTGCAGTGTTTAGCTTGTAAAAAATGACCACAGAAGCTAAAATATGACATTAATTATGATAACATTGTTGTTGTTGTTTTTTAAACCTTTTCTGTCACCGTATACAGCTTATTCAAGTGCCATCTGGCATGCATGTTCCTTTGTTGCTCATCATTCATCACCAAAAATGATTTTCTTTTTCAATTCTTATGACTGTACTGATTGTATTGAATAAAATCCACATCTAGCATAACCAATTAACGCTGCAAAGTGCTCCAGTGGCGCAATTGGTCAGCGCGCGGTACTAATAAGACAGTATCAGTTGAGCAATGCCGAGGTTGTGAGTTCAAGCCTTACCTGGAGCATATTTGTATACTGTTTTTTTTTCCTTTTCTTATGTCATTAGTCATTGATTATAAACTGCTACCTTAATATTTAATATGATATTACAAAGGATGGAAGAAAGAAAGAAAAAACACAAACATGATTGTGCATTTAAGTTGTCAGCACACATCTGCTTTGGTTCAAATGCACTGCATATCTTCCTTCAGTCAGCCAACAAAACAGCAATGGAAAAGATTAACATACTGTTGGTAAAGCAGTTGCATCAAATTGATTTTCTGCAATATAGCATGATAATCCATACTGACAGCTCTGGATAGTACCAGCACATTTCTTGCTGGACTTGGTAATGCAAAGAACACAGTAAACAGCTTCACTTTTTTTCAAAAATAAATAATTGAGTATTAAAAACCTATCAGTCTTAAATAAGGACATCAGTAAGCACCACTGGCATAATGGATAAGGCACTGTTCTCCTAAGCCAGTGGTTGTGGGTTTAAGTCCCATCTGAGTTGGAAGTCATTACAGCAGTGTCTCATCACTAGAGTTGATATTTTATCCTTGCTTCAACTGTAAAACAGTCTTGCAGTGTTTAGCTTGTAAAAAATGACCACAGAAGCTAAAATATGACATTAATTATGATAACATTGTTGTTGTTGTTTTTTAAACCTTTTCTATCACAGTGGACAGCTTATTCAAGTGCCATCTGGCATGCATGTTCCTTTGTTGCTCATCATTCATCACCAAAAATGATTTTCTTTTTCAATTCTTATGACTGTACTGATTGTATTGAATAAAATCCACATCTAGCATAACAAATTAATGCTGCAAAGTGCTCTTCAAAAATAAATAATTGACTATTAAAAACCTAACAGTCTTAAATAAGAACATCAGTAAGCACCACTGGCATAATGGGTAAGGCACTGTTCTCCTAAGCCAGTGGTTGTGGGTTTAAGTCCCGTCTGAGTTGGAAGTCATTACAGCAAGTGTCTCATCACTAGAGTTGATATTTTATCCTTGCTTCAACTGTAAAACAGTCTTGCAGTGTTTAGCTTGTAAAAAATGACCACAGAAGCTAAAATATGACATTAATTATGATAACATTGTTGTTGTTGTTTTTTAAACCTTTTCTATCACAGTGGACAGCTTATTCAAGTGCCATCTGGCATGCATGTTCCTTTGTTGCTCATCATTCATCACCAAAAATGATTTTCTTTTTCAATTCTTATGACTGTACTGATTGTATTGAATAAAATTCACATCTAGCATAACCAATTAATGCTGCAAAGTGCTCCAGTGACACAATTGGTCAGCGCGCGGTACTTATAAGACAGTATCTGTTGAGCAATGCCGAGGTTGTGAGTTCAAGCCTCACCTGGAGCATCTTTGTATACTGTTTTTTTTTCCTTTTCTTATGTCATTAGTCATTGATTATAAACTGCTACCTTAATATTTAATATGATATTACAAAGGATGGAAGAAAGAAAGAGAAAACACAAACATGATTGTGCATTTAAGTTGTCAGCACACATCTGCTTTGGTTCAAATGCACTGCATATCTTCCTTCAGTCAGCCAACAAAACAGCAATGGAAAAGATTAACATACTGTTGGTAAAGCAGTTGCATCAAATTGATTTTCTGCAATATAGCATGATAATCCATACTGACAGCTCTGGATAGTACCAGCACATTTCTTGCTGGACTTGGTAATGCAAAGAACACACTAAACAGCTTCACTTTTTCCTCAAAAATAAACAATTGACTATTAAAAACCTAACAGTCTTAAATAAGAACATCAGTAAGCACCACTGGCATAATGGATAAGTCACTGCCCTCCTAAGCCAGGGGGTCCAAGTCCTATATGGGGCGGAAGTCATTACAGCAAGTGTCTCATCACTAGAGTTGATATTTTATCCTTGCTTCAACTGTAAAACAGTCTTGCAGTGTTTAGCTTGTAAAAAATGACCACAGAAGCTAAAATATGACATTAATTATGATAACATTGTTGTTGTTGTTGTTTTTTAAACCTTTTCTATCACAGTGGACAGCTTATTCAAGTGCCATCTGGCATGCATGTTCCTTTGTTGCTCATCATTCATCACCAAAAATGATTTTCTTTTTCAATTCTTATGACTGTACTGATTGTATTGAATAAAATCCACATCTAGCATAACCAATGAATGCTGCAAAGTGCTCCAGTGGCGCAATTGGTCAGCGCGCGGTACTAATAAGACAGTATCAGTTGAGCAATGCTGAGGTTGTGAGTTCAAGCCTTACCTGGAGCATATTTGTATACTGTTTTTTTTTTCCTTTTCTTATGTCATTAGTCATTGATTATAAACTGCTACCTTAATATTTAATATGATATTACAAAGGATGGAAGAAAGAAAGAAAAAACACAAAAAAAAAAAAAAATTACACCTACCTACTAAATGGGGTAAAACTAGGGGATTCTGTACTGGAAAAGGACTTAGGTGTCCTCATAGATAGCAAGCTAAGCAGTAGTACCCAAAGTAGGACTGCAGCAAAGAAGGCTAATAAGATATTAGCATGCATAAAACGGGGTATTGATGCTAGGGACGAGAGTATTATACTCCCATTATATAAATCACTAGTGAGGCCACACCTTGAATACTGTGTACAGTTCTGGGCACCGTACTACAAAAAGGATATCCTGGAGCTTGAAAAGGTACAAAGGAGGGCGACCAAACTAATTAAGGGCATGGAGACGATGGAATACAAGGAAAGGCTTGAAAGACTAGGCATGTTTACATTGGAAAAGCGGAGACTAAGAGGGGATATGATCAACATCTACAAATATATATGGGGACAATACTCAGAGCTTGCGCGGTACCTGTTTTTGGTTAGATCAACACAGAGGACTCGTGGACACTCGCTCAGGTTAGAGGAGAGGAGATTCCGCACAATACGGCGTAAAGGCTTTTTCACGGTAAGGACAATACGTGTTTGGAATTCCCTGCCCGAGGGAGTTGTAATGGCGGAATCTGTCAACACCTTTAAGAATGGGTTAGATAAATTCCAATTGGATAAGGATATCCAGGGGTATGGTGCATAGTCATGCATTATAGTTACTATTTAGTCAAATCATCATGCAGAGGACACCACAAATAGGTTTAACTCGATGGACAATTGTCTTTTTTCAACCTCAGATACTATGTTACTATGTTACTATGTTACTATGATTGTGCATTTAAGTTGTCAGCACACATCTGCTTTGGTTCAAATGCACTGCATATCTTCCTTCAGTCAGCCAACAAAACAGCAACGGAAAAGATTAACATACTGTTGGTAAAGCAGTTGCATCAAATTGATTTTCTGCAATATAGCATGATAATCCATACTGACAGCTCTGGATAGTACCAGCACATTTCTTGCTGGACTTGGTAATGCAAAGAACACAGTAAACAGCTTCACTTTTTTTCAAAAATAAATAATTGACTATTAAAAACCTATCAGTCCTAAATAAGGACATCAGTAAGCACCACTGGCATAATGGATAAGGCACTGTTCTCCTAAGCCAGTGGTTGTGGGTTTAAGTCCCATCTGAGTTGGAAGTCATTACAGCAGTGTCTCATCACTAGAGTTGATATTTTATCCTTGCTTCAACTGTAAAACAGTCTTGCAGTGTTTAGCTTGTAAAAAATGACCACAGAAGCTAAAATATTACATTATTTATGATAACATTGTTGTTGTTGTTTTTTAAACCTTTTCTATCACCGTGGACAGCTTATTCAAGTGCCATCTGGCATGCATGTTCCTTTGTTGCTCATCATTCATCACCAAAAATGATTTTCTTTTTCAATTCTTATGACTGTACTGATTGTATTGAATAAAATCCACATCTAGCATAACAACTTAATGCTGCAAAGTGCTCCAGTGGCGCAATTGGTCAGTACGCGGTACTTATAAGACAGTATCTGTTGAGCAATGCTGAGGTGGTGAGTTCAAGCCTCACCTGGAGCATCTTTGTATACTGTTTTTTTTTCCTTTTCTTATGTCATTAGTTATTGATTATAAACTGCTACCTTAATATTTAATATGATATTACAAAGGATGGAAGAAATAAAGAAAAAACACAAACATGATTGTGCATTTAAGATGTCAGCACACATCTGCTTTGGTTCAAATGCACTGCATATCTTCCTTCAGTCAGCCAACAAAACAGCAATGGAAAAGATTAACATACTGTTGGTAAAGCAGTTGCATCAAATTGATTTTCTGCAATATAGCATGATAATCCATACTGACAGCTCTGGATAGTACCAGCACATTTCTTGCTGGACTTGGTAATGCAAAGAACACAGTAAACAGCTTCACTTTTTCCTCAAAAATAAATAATTGACTATTAAAAACCTAACAGTCTTAAATAAGAACATCAGTAAGCACCACTGGCATAATGGATAAGTCACCGCCCTCCTAAGCCAGGGGGTCCAAGTCCCATATGGGGTGGAAGTAATTACAGCAAGTGTCTCATCACTAGAGTTGATATTTTATCCTTGCTTCAACTGTAAAACAGTCTTGCAGTGTTTAGCTTGTAAAAAATGACCACAGAAGCTAAAATATGACATTAATTATGATAACATTGTTGTTGTTGTTTTTTAAACCTTTTCTATCACCGTAGACAGCTTATTCAAGTGCCATCTGGCATGCATGTTCCTTTGTTGCTCATCATTCATCACCAAAAATGATTTTCTTTTTCAATTCTTATGACTGTACTGATTGTATTGAATAAATCCACATCTAGCATAACAACTTAATGCTGCAAAGTGCTCCAGTGGTGCAATTGGTCAGTACGCGGTACTTATAAGACAGTATCTGTTGAGCAATGCCGAGGTTGTGAGTTCAAGCCTCACCTGGAGCATCTTTGTATACTGTTTTTTTTTCCTTTTCTTATGTCATTAGTTATTGATTATAAACTGCTACCTTAATATTTAATATGATATTACAAAGGATGGAAGAAATAAAGAAAAAACACAAACATGATTGTGCATTTAAGTTGTCAGCACACATCTGCTTTGGTTCAAATGCACTGCATATCTTCCTTCAGTCAGCCAACAAAACAGCAACGGAAAAGATTAACATACTGTTGGTAAAGCAGTTGCATAAAATTGATTTTCTGCAATATAGCATGATAATCCATACTGACAGCTCTGGATAGTACCAGCACATTTCTTGCTGGACTTGGTAATGCAAAGAACACAGTAAACAGCTTCACTTTTTTTCAAAAATAAATAATTGACTATTAAAAACCTAACAGTCTTAAATAAGAACATCAGTAAGCACCACTGGCATAATGGGTAAGGCACTGTTCTCCTAAGCCAGTGGTTGTGGGTTTAAGTCCCATCTGAGTTGGAAGTCATTACAGCAAGTGTCTCATCACTAGAGTTGATATTTTATCCTTGCTTCAACTGTAAAACAGTCTTGCAGTGTTTAGCTTGTAAAAAATGACCACAGAAGCTAAAATATGACATTAATTATGATAACATTGTTGTTGTTGTTTTTTAAACCTTTTCTATCACCGTGGACAGCTTATTCAAGTGCCATCTGGCATGCATGTTCCTTTGTTGCTCATCATTCATCACCAAAAATGATTTTCTTTTTCAATTCTTATGACTGTACTGATTGTATTGAATAAAATCCACATCTAGCATAACCAATTAATGCTGCAAAGTGCTCCAGTGACACAATTGGTCAGCGCGCGGTACTTATAAGACAGTATCTGTTGAGCAATGCCGAGGTTGTGAGTTCAAGCCTCACCTGGAGCATCTTTGTATACTGTTTTTTTTTCCTTTTCTTATGTCATTAGTCATTGATTATAAACTGCTACCTTAATATTTAATATGATATTACAAAGGATGGAAGAAAGAAAGAGAAAACACAAACATGATTGTGCATTTAAGTTGTCAGCACACATCTGCTTTGGTTCAAATGCACTGCATATCTTCCTTCAGTCAGCCAACAAAACAGCAATGGAAAAGATTAACATACTGTTGGTAAAGAAGTTGCATCAAATTGATTTTCTGCAATATAGCATGATAATCCATACTGACAGCTCTGGATAGTACCAGCACATTTCTTGCTGGACTTGGTAATGCAAAGAACACACTAAACAGCTTCACTTTTTCCTCAAAAATAAATAATTGACTATTAAAAACCTAACAGTCTTAAATAAGAACATCAGTAAGCACCGCTGGCATAATGGATAAGTCACTGCCCTCCTAAGCCAGGGGGTCCAAGTCCTATATAGGGTGGAAGTCATTACAGCAAGTGTCTCATCACTAGAGTTGATATTTTATCCTTGCTTCAACTGTAAAACAGTCTTGCAGTGTTTAGCTTGTAAAAAATGACCACAGAAGCTAAAATATGACATTAATTATGATAACATTGTTGTTGTTGTTGTTTTTTAAACCTTTTCTATCACAGTGGACAGCTTATTCAAGTGCCATCTGGCATGCATGTTCCTTTGTTGCTCATCATTCATCACCAAAAATGATTTTCTTTTTCAATTCTTATGACTGTACTGATTGTATTGAATAAAATCCACATCTAGCATAACCAATTAATGCTGCAAAGTGCTCCAGTGGCGCAATTGGTCAGCGCGCGGTACTTATAAGACAGTATCTGTTGAGCAATGCCGAGGTTGTGAGTTCAAGCCTCACCTGGAGCAGCTTTGTATAATGTTTTTTTTTTCCTTTTTTTATGTCATTAGTCATTGATTATAAACTGCTACCTTAATATTTAATATGATATTACAAAGGATGGAAGAAAGAAAGAAAAAACACAAACATTGTGCATTTAAGTTGTCAGCACACATATGCTTTGGTCAAATGCACTGCATATCTACCTTCAGTCAGCCAACAAAACAGCAATGGAAAAGATTAACATACTGTTGGTAAAGCAGTTGCATCAAATTGATTTTCTGCAATATAGCATGATAATCCATACTGACAGCTCTGGATAGTACCAGCACATTTCTTGCTGGACTTGGTAATGCAAAGAACACAGTAAACAGCTTCACTTTTTCCTCAAAAATAAATAATTGACTATTAAAAACCTAACAGTCTTAAATAAGAACATCAGTAAGCACCACTGGCATAATGGATAAGTCACCGCCCTCCTAAGCCAGGGGGTCCAAGTCCCATATGGGGTGGAAGTAATTACAGCAAGTGTCTCATCACTAGAGTTGATATTTTATCCTTGCTTCAACTGTAAAACAGTCTTGCAGTGTTTAGCTTATAAAAAATGACCACAGAAGCTAAAATATGACATTAATTATGATAACATTGTTGTTGTTGTTTTTTAAACATTTTCTATCACCGTAGACAGCTTATTCAAGTGCCATCTGGCATGCATGTTCCTTTGTTGCTCATCATTCATCACCAAAAATGATTTTCTTTTTCAATTCTTATGACTGTACTGATTGTATTGAATAAAATCCACATCTAGCATAACCAATAAATGCTGCAAAGTGCTCCAGTGGCGCAATTGGTCAGCGCGTGGTACTAATAAGACAGTATCAGTTGAGCAATGCCGAGGTTGTGAGTTCAAGCCTTACATGGAGCATATTTGTATACTGTTTTTTTTTCTTTTTCTTATGTCATTAGTCATTGATTATAAACTGCTACCTTAATATTTAATATGATATTACAAAGGATGGAAGAAAGAAAGAAAAAACACAAACATGATTGTGCATTTAAGAAGTCAGCACACATCTGCTTTGGTTCAAATGCACTGCATATCTTCCTTCAGTCAGCCAACAAAACAGCAACGGAAAAGATTAACATACTGTTGGTAAAGCAGTTGCATCAAATTGATTTTCTGCTATATAGCATGATAATCCATACTGACAGCTCTGGATAGTACCAGCACATTTCTTGCTGGACTTGGTAATGCAAAGAACACAGTAAACAGCTTCACTTTTTTTCAAAAATAAATAATTGACTATTAAAAACCTATCAGTCTTAAATAAGGACATCAGTAAGCACCACTGGCATAATGGATAAGGCACTGTTCTCATAAGCCAGTGGTTGTGGGTTTAAGTCCCATCTGAGTTGGAAGTCATTACAGCAGTGTCTCATCACTAGAGTTGATATTTTATCCTTGCTTCAACTGTAAAACAGTCTTGCAGTGTTTAGCTTGTAAAAAATGACCACAGAAGCTAAAATATTACATTATTTATGATAACATTGTTGTTGTTGTTTTTTAAACCTTTTCTATCACCGTGGACAGCTTATTCAAGTGCCATCTGGCATGCATGTTCCTTTGTTGCTCATCATTCATCACCAAAAATGATTTTCTTTTTCAATTCTTATGACTGTACTGATTGTATTGAATAAAATCCACATCTAGCATAACAACTTAATGCTGCAAAGTGCTCCAGTGGCGCAATTGGTCAGTACGCGGTACTTATAAGACAGTATCTGTTGAGCAATGCCGAGGTTGTGAGTTCAAGCCTCACCTGGAGCATCTTTGTATACTGTTTTTTTTTCCTTTTCTTATGTCATTAGTTATTGATTATAAACTGCTACCTTAATATTTAATATGATATTACAAAGGATGGAAGAAAGAATGAAAAAACACAAACATGATTGTGCATTTAAGTTGTCAGCACACATCTGCTTTGGTTCAAATGCACTGCATATCTTCCTTCAGTCAGCCAACAAAACAGCAATGGAAAAGATTAACATACTGTTGGTAAAGCAGTTGCATCAAATTGATTTTCTGCAATATAGCATGATAATCCATACTGACAGCTCTGGATAGTACCAGCACATTTCTTGCAGGACTTGGTAATGCAAAGAACACACTAAACAGCTTCACTTTTTCCTCAAAAATAAATAATTGACTATTAAAAACCTAACAGTCTTAAATAAGAACATCAGTAAGCACCACTGGCATAATGGATTAGTCACTGCCCTCCTAAGCCAGGGGGTCCAAGTCCTATATGGGGTGGAAGTCATTACAGCAAGTGTCTCATCACTAGAGTTGATATTTTATCCTTGCTTCAACTGTAAAACAGTCTTGCAGTGTTTAGCTTGTAAAAAATGACCACAGAAGCTAAAATATGACATTAATTATGATAACATTGTTGTTGTTGTTGTTTTTTAAACCTTTTCTATCACAGTGGACAGCTTATTCAAGTGCCATCTGGCATGCATGTTCCTTTGTTGCTCATCATTCATCACCAAAAATGATTTTCTTTTTCAATTCTTATGACTGTACTGATTGTATTGAATAAAATCCACATCTAGCATAACCAATTAATGCTGCAAAGTGCTCCAGTGGCGCAATTGGTCAGCGTGCGGTACTTATAAGACAGTATCTGTTGAGCAATGCCGAGGTTGTGAGTTCAAGCCTCACCTGGAGCAGCTTTGTATAATGTTTTTTTTTTCCTTTTTTTATGTCATTAGTCATTGATTATAAACTGCTACCTTAATATTTAATATGATATTACAAAGGATGGAAGAAAGAAAGAAAAAACACAAACATTGTGCATTTAAGTTGTCAGCACACATATGCTTTGGTCAAATGCACTGCATATCTACCTTCAGTCAGCCAACAAAACAGCAATGGAAAAGATTAACATACTGTTGGTAAAGCAGTTGCATCAAATTGATTTTCTGCAATATAGCATGATAATCCATACTGACAGCTCTGGATAGTACCAGCACATTTCTTGCTGGACTTGGTAATGCAAAGAACACAGTAAACAGCTTCACTTTTTCCTCAAAAATAAATAATTGACTATTAAAAACCTAACAGTCTTAAATAAGAACATCAGTAAGCACCACTGGCATAATGGATAAGTCACCGCCCTCCTAAGCCAGGGGGTCCAAGTCCCATATGGGGTGGAAGTAATTACAGCAAGTGTCTCATCACTAGAGTTGATATTTTATCCTTGCTTCAACTGTAAAACAGTCTTGCAGTGTTTAGCTTATAAAAAATGACCACAGAAGCTAAAATATGACATTAATTATGATAACATTGTTGTTGTTGTTTTTTAAACATTTTCTATCACCGTAGACAGCTTATTCAAGTGCCATCTGGCATGCATGTTCCTTTGTTGCTCATCATTCATCACCAAAAATGATTTTCTTTTTCAATTCTTATGACTGTACTGATTGTATTGAATAAAATCCACATCTAGCATAACCAATGAATGCTGCAAAGTGCTCCAGTGGCGCAATTGGTCAGCGCGCGGTACTAATAAGACAGTATCAGTTGAGCAATGCCGAGGTTGTGAGTTCAAGCCTTACCTGGAGCATATTTGTATACTTTTTTTTTTCCTTTTCTTATGTCATTAGTCATTGATTATAAACTGCTACCTTAATATTTAATATGATATTACAAAAGATGGAAGAAAGAAAGAAAAAACACAAACATGATTGTGCATTTAAGAAGTCAGCACACATCTGCTTTGGTTCAAATGCACTGCATATCTTCCTTCAGTCAGCCAACAAAACAGCAACGGAAAAGATTAACATACTGTTGGTAAAGCAGTTGCATCAAATTGATTTTCTGCTATATAGCATGATAATCCATACTGACAGCTCTGGATAGTACCAGCACATTTCTTGCTGGACTTGGTAATGCAAAGAACACAGTAAACAGCTTCACTTTTTTTCAAAAATAAATAAATGACTATTAAAAACCTATCAGTCTTAAATAAGGACATCAGTAAGCACCACTGGCATAATGGATAAGGCACTGTTCTCCTAAGCCAGTGGTTGTGGGTTTAAGTCCCATCTGAGTTGGAAGTCATTACAGCAGTGTCTCATCACTAGAGTTGATATTTTATCCTTGCTTCAACTGTAAAACAGTCTTGCAGTGTTTAGCTTGTAAAAAATGACTACAGAAGCTAAAATATTACATTATTTATGATAACATTGTTGTTGTTGTTTTTTAAACTTTTCTATCACCGTGGACAGCTTATTCAGGTGCCATCTGGCATGCATGTTCCTTTGTTGCTCATCATTCATCACCAAAAATGATTTTCTTTTTCAATTCTTATGACTGTACTGATTGTATTGAATAAAATCCACATCTAGCATAACAACTTAATGCTGCAAAGTGCTCCAGTGGCGCAATTGGTCAGTACGCGGTACTTATATCTTCCTATCTTCCTTCAGTCAGCCAACAAAACAGCAACGGAAAAGATTAACATACTGTTGGTAAAGCAGTTGCATCAAATTGATTTTCTGCAATATAGCATGATAATCCATACTGACAGCTCTGGATAGTACCAGCACATTTCTTGCTGGACTTGGTAATGCAAAGAACACAGTAAACAGCTTCACTTTTTTTCAAAAATAAATAATTGACTATTAAAAACCTATCAGTCTTAAATAAGGACATCAGTAAGCACCACTGGCATAATGGATAAGGCACTGTTCTCCTAAGCCAGTGGTTGTGGCATGCATGTTCCTTTGTTGCTCATCATTCATCACCAAAAATGATTTTCTTTTTCAATTCTTATGACTGTACTGATTGTATTGAATAAAATCCACATCTAGCATAACAACTTAATGCTGCAAAGTGCTCCAGTGGCGCAATTGGTCAGTACGCGGTACTTATATCTTTCTATCTTCCTTCAGTCAGCCAACAAAACAGCAACGGAAAAGATTAACATACAGTACGCGGTACTTATAAGACAGTATCTGTTGAGCAATGCCGAGGTTGTGAGTTCAAGCCTCACCTGGAGCATCTTTGTATACTGTTTTTTTTTCCTTTTCTTATGTCATTAGTTATTGATTATAAACTGCTACCTTAATATTTAATATGATATTACAAAGGATGGAAGAAATAAAGAAAAAACACAAACATGATTGTGCATTTAAGTTGTCAGCACACATCTGCTTTGGTTCAAATGCACTGCATATCTTCCTTCAGTCAGCCAACAAAACAGCAATGGAAAAGATTAACATACTGTTGGTAAAGCAGTTGCATCAAATTGATTTTCTGCAATATAGCATGATAATCCATACTGACAGCTCTGGATAGTACCAGCACATTTCTTGCTGGACTTGGTAATGCAAAGAACACAGTAAACAGCTTCACTTTTTCCTCAAAAATAAATAATTGACTATTAAAAACCTAACAGTCTTAAATAAGAACATCAGTAAGCACCACTGGCATAATGGATAAGTCCCTGCCCTCCTAAGCCAGGGGGTCCAAGTCCTATATGGGGTGGAAGTCATTACAGCAAGTGTCTCATCACTAGAGTTGATATTTTATCCTTGCTTCAACTGTAAAACAGTCTTGCAGTGTTTAGCTTGTAAAAAAATGACCACAGAAGCTAAAATATGACATTAATTATGATAACATTGTTGTTGTTGTTTTTTAAACCTTTTCTATCACCGTGGACAGCTTATTCAAGTGCCATCTGGCATGCATGTTCCTTTGTTGCTCATCATTCATCACCAAAAATGATTTTCTTTTTCAATTCTTATGACTGTACTGATTGTATTGAATAAAATCCACATCTAGCATAACCAATTAATGCTGCAAAGTGCTCCAGTGGCGCAATTGGTCAGCGCGTGGTACTTATAAGACAGTATCTATTCAGCAATGCTGAGGTTGTGAGTTCAAGCCTCACCTGGAGCATCTTTGTATACTGTTTTTTTTTCCTTTTCTTGTGTCATTAGTCATTGATTATAAACTGCTACCTTAATATTTAATATGATATTACAAAGGATGGAAGAAAGAATGAAAAAACACAAACATGATTGTGCATTTAAGTTGTCAGCACACATCTGCTTTGGTTCAAATGCACTGCATATCTTCCTTCAGTCAGCCAATAAAACAGCAATGGAAAAGATTAACATACTGTTGGTAAAGCAGTTGCATCAAATTGATTTTCTGCAATATAGCATGATAATCCATACTGACAGCTCTGGATAGAACCAGCACATTTCTTGCTAGACTTGGTAATGCAAAGAACACAGTAAACAGCTTCACTTTTTCCTCAAAAATAAATAATTGACTATTAAAAACCTAACAGTCTTAAATAAGAACATCAGTAAGCACCACTGGCATAATGGATAAGTCCCTGCCCTCCTAAGCCAGGGGGTCCAAGTCCTATATGGGGTGGAAGTCATTACAGCAAGTGTCTCATCACTAGAGTTGATATTTTATCCTTGCTTCAACTGTAAAACAGTCTTGCAGTGTTTAGCTTGTAAAAAAATGACCACAGAAGCTAAAATATGACATTAATTATGATAACATTGTTGTTGTTGTTGTTGTTTTTTAAACCTTTTCTATCACAGTGGACAGCTTATTCAAGTGCCATCTGGCATGCATGTTCCTTTGTTGCTCATCATTCATCACAAAAAATGATTTTCTTTTTCAATTCTTATGACTGTACTGATTGTATTGAATAAAATCCACATCTAGCATAACCAATTAATGCTGCAAAGTGCTCCAGTGGCGCAATTGGTCAGCGCGCGGTACTTATAAGACAGTACTTGTTGAGCAATGCCGAGGTTGTGAGTTCAAGCCTCACCTGGAGCAGCTTTGTATAATATTTTTTTTCCTTTTTTTATGTCATTAGTCATTGATTATAAACTGCTACCTTAATATTTAATATGATATTACAAAGGATGGAAGAAAGAAAGAGAAAACACAAACATGATTGTGCATTTAAGTTGTCAGCACACATCTGCTTTGGTTCAAATGCACTGCATATCTTCCTTCAGTCAGCCAATAAAACAGCAATGGAAAAGATTAACATACTGTTGGTAAAGCAGTTGCATCAAATTGATTTTCTGCAATAAAGCATGATAATCCATACTGACAGCTCTGGATAGTACCAGCACATTTCTTGCTGGACTTGGTAATGCAAAGAACACAGTAAACAGCTTCACTTTTTCCTCAAAAATAAATAATTGACTATTAAAAACCTAACAGTCTTAAATAAGAACATCAGTAAGCACCACTGGCATAATGGATAAGTCACTGCCCTCCTAAGCAAGGGGGTCCAAGTCCTATATGGGGTGGAAGTCATTACAGCAAGTGTCTCATCACTAGAGTTGATATTTTATCCTTGCTTCAACTGTAAAACAGTCTTGCAGTGTTTAGCTTGTAAAAAATGACTACAGAAGCTAAAATATGACATTAATTATGATAACATTGTTGTTGTTTTTTAAACCTTTTCTATCACAGTGGACAGCTTATTCAAGTGCCATCTGGCATGCATGTTCCTTTGTTGCTCTTCATTCATCACCAAAAATGATTTTCTTTTTCAATTCTTATGACTGTACTGATTGTATTGAATAAAATCCAAATCTAGCATAAGCAATTAATGCTGTAAAGTGCTCCAGTGGCGCAATTGGTCAGCGCGCGGTACTTATAAAACAGTATCTATTGAGCAATGCCGAGGTTGTGAGTTCAGGCCTCACCTGGAGCAGCTTTATATACTGTTTTTTTTTCCTTTTCTTATGTCATTAGTTATTGATTATAAACTGCTACCTTAATATTTAATATGATATTACAAAGGATGGAAGAAAGAATGAAAAAACACAAACATGATTGTGCATTTAAGTTGTCAGCACACATCTGCTTTGGTTCAAATGCACTGCATATCTTCCTTCAGTCAGCCAACAAAACAGCAATGGAAAAGATTAACATACTGTTGGTAAAGCAGTTGCATCAAATTGATTTTCTGCAATATAGCATGATAATCCATACTGACAGCTCTGGATAGTACCAGCACATTTCTTGCTGGACTTGGTAATGCAAAGAACACACTAAACAGCTTCACTTTTTCCTCAAAAATAAATAATTGACTATTAAAAACCTAACAGTCTTAAATAAGAACATCAGTAAGCACCACTGGCATAATGGATTAGTCACTGCCCTCCTAAGCCAGGGGGTCCAAGTCCTATATGGGGTGGAAGTCATTACAGCAAGTGTCTCATCACTAGAGTTGATATTTTATCCTTGCTTCAACTGTAAAACAGTCTTGCAGTGTTTAGCTTGTAAAAAATGACCACAGAAGCTAAAATATGACATTAATTATGATA
Source organism: Pseudophryne corroboree (assembly GCF_028390025.1). NCBI lineage: Eukaryota > Metazoa > Chordata > Amphibia > Anura > Myobatrachidae > Pseudophryne > Pseudophryne corroboree. Next base: position 137,673 of record NW_026970431.1, read on the forward strand.
ACATTGTTGTTGTTGTTGTTTTTTAAACCTTTTCTATCACAGTGGACAGCTTATTCAAGTGCCATCTGGCATGCATGTTCCTTTGTTGCTCATCATTCATCACCAAAAATGATTTTCTTTTTCAATTCTTATGACTGTACTGATTGTATTGAATAAAATCCACATCTAGCATAACCAATTAATGCTGCAAAGTGCTCCAGTGGCGCAATTGGTCAGCGCGCGGTACTTATAAGACAGTATCTGTTGAGCAATGCCGAGGTTGTGAGTTCAAGCCTCACCTGGAGCAGCTTTGTATAATGTTTTTTTTTTCCTTTTTTTATGTCATTAGTCATTGATTATAAACTGCTACCTTAATATTTAATATGATATTACAAAGGATGGAAGAAAGAAAGAAAAAACACAAACATTGTGCATTTAAGTTGTCAGCACACATATGCTTTGGTCAAATGCACTGCATATCTACCTTCAGTCAGCCAACAAAACAGCAATGGAAAAGATTAACATACTGTTGGTAAAGCAGTTGCATCAAATTGATTTTCTGCAATATAGCATGATAATCCATACTGACAGCTCTGGATAGTACCAGCACATTTCTTGCTGGACTTGGTAATGCAAAGAACACAGTAAACAGCTTCACTTTTTCCTCAAAAATAAATAATTGACTATTAAAAACCTAACAGTCTTAAATAAGAACATCAGTAAGCACCACTGGCATAATGGATAAGTCACCGCCCTCCTAAGCCAGGGGGTCCAAGTCCCATATGGGGTGGAAGTAATTACAGCAAGTGTCTCATCACTAGAGTTGATATTTTATCCTTGCTTCAACTGTAAAACAGTCTTGCAGTGTTTAGCTTGTAAAAAATGACCACAGAAGCTAAAATATGACATTAATTATGATAACATTGTTGTTGTTGTTTTTTAAACATTTTCTATCACCGTAGACAGCTTATTCAAGTGCCATCTGGCATGCATGTTCCTTTGTTGCTCATCATTCATCACCAAAAATGATTTTCTTTTTCAATTCTTATGACTGTACTGATTGTATTGAATAAAATCCACATCTAGCATAACCAATGAATGCTGCAAAGTGCTCCACTGGCGCAATTGGTCAGCGCGCGGTACTAATAAGACAGTATCAGTTGAGCAATGCCGAGGTTGTGAGTTCAAGCCTTACCTGGAGCATATTTGTATACTGTTTTTTTTTCCTTTTCTTATGTCATTAGTCATTGATTATAAACTGCTACCTTAATATTTAATATGATATTACAAAGGATGGAAGAAAGAAAGAAAAAACACAAACATGATTGTGCATTTAAGAAGTCAGCACACATCTGCTTTGGTTCAAATGCACTGCATATCTTCCTTCAGTCAGCCAACAAAACAGCAACGGAAAAGATTAACATACTGTTGGTAAAGCAGTTGCATCAAATTGATTTTCTGCTATATAGCATGATAATCCATACTGACAGCTCTGGATAGTACCAGCACATTTCTTGCTGGACTTGGTAATGCAAAGAACACAGTAAACAGCTTCACTTTTTTTCAAAAATAAATAATTGACTATTAAAAACCTATCAGTCTTAAATAAGGACATCAGTAAGCACCACTGGCATAATGGATAAGGCACTGTTCTCCTAAGCCAGTGGTTGTGGGTTTAAGTCCCATCTGAGTTGGAAGTCATTACAGCAGTGTCTCATCACTAGAGTTGATATTTTATCCTTGCTTCAACTGTAAAACAGTCTTGCAGTGTTTAGCTTGTAAAAAATGACTACAGAAGCTAAAATATTACATTATTTATGATAACATTGTTGTTGTTGTTTTTTAAACTTTTCTATCACCGTGGACAGCTTATTCAGGTGCCATCTGGCATGCATGTTCCTTTGTTGCTCATCATTCATCACCAAAAATGATTTTCTTTTTCAATTCTTATGACTGTACTGATTGTATTGAATAAAATCCACATCTAGCATAACAACTTAATGCTGCAAAGTGCTCCAGTGGCGCAATTGGTCAGTACGCGGTACTTATATCTTCCTATCTTCCTTCAGTCAGCCAACAAAACAGCAACGGAAAAGATTAACATACTGTTGGTAAAGCAGTTGCATCAAATTGATTTTCTGCAATATAGCATGATAATCCATACTGACAGCTCTGGATAGTACCAGCACATTTCTTGCTGGACTTGGTAATGCAAAGAACACAGTAAACAGCTTCACTTTTTTTCAAAAATAAATAATTGACTATTAAAAACCTATCAGTCTTAAATAAGGACATCAGTAAGCACCACTGGCATAATGGATAAGGCACTGTTCTCCTAAGCCAGTGGTTGTGGCATGCATGTTCCTTTGTTGCTCATCATTCATCACCAAAAATGATTTTCTTTTTCAATTCTTATGACTGTACTGATTGTATTGAATAAAATCCACATCTAGCATAACAACTTAATGCTGCAAAGTGCTCCAGTGGCGCAATTGGTCAGTACGCGGTACTTATATCTTTCTATCTTCCTTCAGTCAGCCAACAAAACAGCAACGGAAAAGATTAACATACAGTACGCGGTACTTATAAGACAGTATCTGTTGAGCAATGCCGAGGTTGTGAGTTCAAGCCTCACCTGGAGCATCTTTGTATACTGTTTTTTTTTCCTTTTCTTATGTCATTAGTTATTGATTATAAACTGCTACCTTAATATTTAATATGATATTACAAAGGATGGAAGAAATAAAGAAAAAACACAAACATGATTGTGCATTTAAGTTGTCAGCACACATCTGCTTTGGTTCAAATGCACTGCATATCTTCCTTCAGTCAGCCAACAAAACAGCAATGGAAAAGATTAACATACTGTTGGTAAAGCAGTTGCATCAAATTGATTTTCTGCAATATAGCATGATAATCCATACTGACAGCTCTGGATAGTACCAGCACATTTCTTGCTGGACTTGGTAATGCAAAGAACACAGTAAACAGCTTCACTTTTTCCTCAAAAATAAATAATTGACTATTAAAAACCTAACAGTCTTAAATAAGAACATCAGTAAGCACCACTGGCATAATGGGTAAGGCACTGTTCTCCTAAGCCAGTGGTTGTGGGTTTAAGTCCCGTCTGAGTTGGAAGTCATTACAGCAAGTGTCTCATCACTAGAGTTGATATTTTATCCTTGCTTCAACTGTAAAACAGTCTTGCAGTGTTTAGCTTGTAAAAAATGACCACAGAAGCTAAAATATGACATTAATTATGATAACATTGTTGTTGTTGTTTTTTAAACCTTTTCTATCACCGTGGACAGCTTATTCAAGTGCCATCTGGCATGCATGTTCCTTTGTTGCTCATCATTCATCACCAAAAATGATTTTCTTTTTCAATTCTTATGACTGTACTGATTGTATTGAATAAAATCCACATCTAGCATAACCAATTAATGCTGCAAAGTGCTCCAGTGGCGCAATTGGTCAGCGCGTGGTACTTATAAGACAGTATCTATTCAGCAATGCTGAGGTTGTGAGTTCAAGCCTCACCTGGAGCATCTTTGTATACTGTTTTTTTTTCCTTTTCTTGTGTCATTAGTCATTGATTATAAACTGCTACCTTAATATTTAATATGATATTACAAAGGATGGAAGAAAGAATGAAAAAACACAAACATGATTGTGCATTTAAGTTGTCAGCACACATCTGCTTTGGTTCAAATGCACTGCATATCTTCCTTCAGTCAGCCAATAAAACAGCAATGGAAAAGATTAACATACTGTTGGTAAAGCAGTTGCATCAAATTGATTTTCTGCAATATAGCATGATAATCCATACTGACAGCTCTGGATAGAACCAGCACATTTCTTGCTAGACTTGGTAATGCAAAGAACACAGTAAACAGCTTCACTTTTTCCTCAAAAATAAATAATTGACTATTAAAAACCTAACAGTCTTAAATAAGAACATCAGTAAGCACCACTGGCATAATGGATAAGTCCCTGCCCTCCTAAGCCAGGGGGTCCAAGTCCTATATGGGGTGGAAGTCATTACAGCAAGTGTCTCATCACTAGAGTTGATATTTTATCCTTGCTTCAACTGTAAAACAGTCTTGCAGTGTTTAGCTTGTAAAAAAATGACCACAGAAGCTAAAATATGACATTAATTATGATAACATTGTTGTTGTTGTTGTTGTTTTTTAAACCTTTTCTATCACAGTGGACAGCTTATTCAAGTGCCATCTGGCATGCATGTTCCTTTGTTGCTCATCATTCATCACAAAAAATGATTTTCTTTTTCAATTCTTATGACTGTACTGATTGTATTGAATAAAATCCACATCTAGCATAACCAATTAATGCTGCAAAGTGCTCCAGTGGCGCAATTGGTCAGCGCGCGGTACTTATAAGACAGTACCTGTTGAGCAATGCCGAGGTTGTGAGTTCAAGCCTCACCTGGAGCAGCTTTGTAAAATATTTTTTTTCCTTTTTTTATGTCATTAGTCATTGATTATAAACTGCTACCTTAATATTTAATATGATATTACAAAGGATGGAAGAAAGAAAGAGAAAACACAAACATGATTGTGCATTTAAGTTGTCAGCACACATCTGCTTTGGTTCAAATGCACTGCATATCTTCCTTCAGTCAGCCAATAAAACAGCAATGGAAAAGATTAACATACTGTTGGTAAAGCAGTTGCATCAAATTGATTTTCTGCAATAAAGCATGATAATCCATACTGACAGCTCTGGATAGTACCAGCACATTTCTTGCTGGACTTGGTAATGCAAAGAACACAGTAAACAGCTTCACTTTTTCCTCAAAAATAAATAATTGACTATTAAAAACCTAACAGTCTTAAATAAGAACATCAGTAAGCACCACTGGCATAATGGATAAGTCACTGCCCTCCTAAGCAAGGGGGTCCAAGTCCTATATGGGGTGGAAGTCATTACAGCAAGTGTCTCATCACTAGAGTTGATATTTTATCCTTGCTTCAACTGTAAAACAGTCTTGCAGTGTTTAGCTTGTAAAAAATGACTACAGAAGCTAAAATATGACATTAATTATGATAACATTGTTGTTGTTTTTTAAACCTTTTCTATCACAGTGGACAGCTTATTCAAGTGCCATCTGGCATGCATGTTCCTTTGTTGCTCTTCATTCATCACCAAAAATGATTTTCTTTTTCAATTCTTATGACTGTACTGATTGTATTGAATAAAATCCAAATCTAGCATAAGCAATTAATGCTGTAAAGTGCTCCAGTGGCGCAATTGGTCAGCGCGCGGTACTTATAAAACAGTATCTATTGAGCAATGCCGAGGTTGTGAGTTCAGGCCTCACCTGGAGCAGCTTTATATACTGTTTTTTTTTCCTTTTCTTATGTCATTAGTTATTGATTATAAACTGCTACCTTAATATTTAATATGATATTACAAAGGATGGAAGAAAGAATGAAAAAACACAAACATGATTGTGCATTTAAGTTGTCAGCACACATCTGCTTTGGTTCAAATGCACTGCATATCTTCCTTCAGTCAGCCAACAAAACAGCAATGGAAAAGATTAACATACTGTTGGTAAAGCAGTTGCATCAAATTGATTTTCTGCAATATAGCATGATAATCCATACTGACAGCTCTGGATAGTACCAGCACATTTCTTGCTGGACTTGGTAATGCAAAGAACACACTAAACAGCTTCACTTTTTCCTCAAAAATAAATAATTGACTATTAAAAACCTAACAGTCTTAAATAAGAACATCAGTAAGCACCACTGGCATAATGGATTAGTCACTGCCCTCCTAAGCCAGGGGGTCCAAGTCCTATATGGGGTGGAAGTCATTACAGCAAGTGTCTCATCACTAGAGTTGATATTTTATCCTTGCTTCAACTGTAAAACAGTCTTGCAGTGTTTAGCTTGTAAAAAATGACCACAGAAGCTAAAATATGACATTAATTATGATAACATTGTTGTTGTTGTTGTTTTTTAAACCTTTTCTATCACAGTGGACAGCTTATTCAAGTGCCATCTGGCATGCATGTTCCTTTGTTGCTCATCATTCATCACCAAAAATGATTTTCTTTTTCAATTCTTATGACTGTACTAATTGTATTGAATAAAATCCACATCTAGCATAACCAATTAATGCTGCAAAGTGCTCCAGTGGCGCAATTGGTCAGCGCGCGGTACTTATAAGACAGTATCTGTTGAGCAATGCCGAGGTTGTGAGTTCAAGCCTCACCTGGAGCAGCTTTGTATAATGTTTTTTTTTTCCTTTTTTTATGTCATTAGTCATTGATTATAAACTGCTACCTTAATATTTAATATGATATTACAAAGGATGGAAGAAAGAAAGAAAAAACACAAACATTGTGCATTTAAGTTGTCAGCACACATATGCTTTGGTCAAATGCACTGCATATCTACCTTCAGTCAGCCAACAAAACAGCAATGGAAAAGATTAACATACTGTTGGTAAAGCAGTTGCATCAAATTGATTTTCTGCAATATAGCATGATAATCCATACTGACAGCTCTGGATAGTACCAGCACATTTCTTGCTGGACTTGGTAATGCAAAGAACACAGTAAACAGCTTCACTTTTTCCTCAAAAATAAATAATTGACTATTAAAAACCTAACAGTCTTAAATAAGAACATCAGTAAGCACCACTGGCATAATGGATAAGTCACCGCCCTCCTAAGCCAGGGGGTCCAAGTCCCATATGGGGTGGAAGTAATTACAGCAAGTGTCTCATCACTAGAGTTGATATTTTATCCTTGCTTCAACTGTAAAACAGTCTTGCAGTGTTTAGCTTGTAAAAAATGACCACAGAAGCTAAAATATGACATTAATTATGATAACATTGTTGTTGTTGTTTTTTAAACATTTTCTATCACCGTAGACAGCTTATTCAAGTGCCATCTGGCATGCATGTTCCTTTGTTGCTCATCATTCATCACCAAAAATGATTTTCTTTTTCAATTCTTATGACTGTACTGATTGTATTGAATAAAATCCACATCTAGCATAACCAATGAATGCTGCAAAGTGCTCCACTGGCGCAATTGGTCAGCGCGCGGTACTAATAAGACAGTATCAGTTGAGCAATGCCGAGGTTGTGAGTTCAAGCCTTACCTGGAGCATATTTGTATACTGTTTTTTTTTCCTTTTCTTATGTCATTAGTCATTGATTATAAACTGCTACCTTAATATTTAATATGATATTACAAAGGATGGAAGAAAGAAAGAAAAAACACAAACATGATTGTGCATTTAAGAAGTCAGCACACATCTGCTTTGGTTCAAATGCACTGCATATCTTCCTTCAGTCAGCCAACAAAACAGCAACGGAAAAGATTAACATACTGTTGGTAAAGCAGTTGCATCAAATTGATTTTCTGCTATATAGCATGATAATCCATACTGACAGCTCTGGATAGTACCAGCACATTTCTTGCTGGACTTGGTAATGCAAAGAACACAGTAAACAGCTTCACTTTTTTTCAAAAATAAATAATTGACTATTAAAAACCTATCAGTCTTAAATAAGGACATCAGTAAGCACCACTGGCATAATGGATAAGGCACTGTTCTCCTAAGCCAGTGGTTGTGGGTTTAAGTCCCATCTGAGTTGGAAGTCATTACAGCAGTGTCTCATCACTAGAGTTGATATTTTATCCTTGCTTCAACTGTAAAACAGTCTTGCAGTGTTTAGCTTGTAAAAAATGACTACAGAAGCTAAAATATTACATTATTTATGATAACATTGTTGTTGTTGTTTTTTAAACCTTTTCTATCACCGTGGACAGCTTATTCAGGTGCCATCTGGCATGCATGTTCCTTTGTTGCTCATCATTCATCACCAAAAATGATTTTCTTTTTCAATTCTTATGACTGTACTGATTGTATTGAATAAAATCCACATCTAGCATAACAACTTAATGCTGCAAAGTGCTCCAGTGGCGCAATTGGTCAGTACGCGGTACTTATATCTTCCTATCTTCCTTCAGTCAGCCAACAAAACAGCAACGGAAAAGATTAACATACAGTACGCGGTACTTATAAGACAGTATCTGTTGAGCAATGCCGAGGTTGTGAGTTCAAGCCTCACCTGGAGCATCTTTGTATACTGTTTTTTTTTCCTTTTCTTATGTCATTAGTTATTGATTATAAACTGCTACCTTAATATTTAATATGATATTACAAAGGATGGAAGAAATAAAGAAAAAACACAAACATGATTGTGCATTTAAGTTGTCAGCACACATCTGCTTTGGTTCAAATGCACTGCATATCTTCCTTCAGTCAGCCAACAAAACAGCAATGGAAAAGATTAACATACTGTTGGTAAAGCAGTTGCATCAAATTGATTTTCTGCAATATAGCATGATAATCCATACTGACAGCTCTGGATAGTACCAGCACATTTCTTGCTGGACTTGGTAATGCAAAGAACACAGTAAACAGCTTCACTTTTTCCTCAAAAATAAATAATTGACTATTAAAAACCTAACAGTCTTAAATAAGAACATCAGTAAGCACCACTGGCATAATGGGTAAGGCACTGTTCTCCTAAGCCAGTGGTTGTGGGTTTAAGTCCCGTCTGAGTTGGAAGTCATTACAGCAAGTGTCTCATCACTAGAGTTGATATTTTATCCTTGCTTCAACTGTAAAACAGTCTTGCAGTGTTTAGCTTGTAAAAAATGACCACAGAAGCTAAAATATGACATTAATTATGATAACATTGTTGTTGTTGTTTTTTAAACCTTTTCTATCACCGTGGACAGCTTATTCAAGTGCCATCTGGCATGCATGTTCCTTTGTTGCTCATCATTCATCACCAAAAATGATTTTCTTTTTCAATTCTTATGACTGTACTGATTGTATTGAATAAAATCCACATCTAGCATAACCAATTAATGCTGCAAAGTGCTCCAGTGGCGCAATTGGTCAGCGCGTGGTACTTATAAGACAGTATCTGTTCAGCAATGCTGAGGTTGTGAGTTCAAGCCTCACCTGGAGCATCTTTGTATACTGTTTTTTTTCCTTTTCTTGTGTCATTAGTCATTGATTATAAACTGCTACCTTAATATTTAATATGATATTACAAAGGATGGAAGAAAGAATGAAAAAACACAAACATGATTGTGCATTTAAGTTGTCAGCACACATCTGCTTTGGTTCAAATGCACTGCATATCTTCCTTCAGTCAGCCAATAAAACAGCAATGGAAAAGATTAACATACTGTTGGTAAAGCAGTTGCATCAAATTGATTTTCTGCAATATAGCATGATAATCCATACTGACAGCTCTGGATAGAACCAGCACATTTCTTGCTAGACTTGGTAATGCAAAGAACACAGTAAACAGCTTCACTTTTTCCTCAAAAATAAATAATTGACTATTAAAAACCTAACAGTCTTAAATGAGAACATCAGTAAGCACCACTGGCATAATGGATAAGTCCCTGCCCTCCTAAGCCAGGGGGTCCAAGTCCTATATGGGGTGGAAGTCATTACAGCAAGTGTCTCATCACTAGAGTTGATATTTTATCCTTGCTTCAACTGTAAAACAGTCTTGCAGTGTTTAGCTTGTAAAAAATGACCACAGAAGCTAAAATATGACATTAATTATGATAACATTGTTGTTGTTGTTGTTTTTTAAACCTTTTCTATCACAGTGGACAGCTTATTCAAGTGCCATCTGGCATGCATGTTCCTTTGTTGCTCATCATTCATCACAAAAAATGATTTTCTTTTTCAATTCTTATGACTGTACTGATTGTATTGAATAAAATCCACATCTAGCATAACCAATTAATGCTGCAAAGTGCTCCTGTGGCGCAATTGGTCAGCGCGCGGTACTTATAAGACAGTATCTGTTGAGCAATGCCGAGGTTGTGAGTTCAAGCCTCACCTGGAGCAGCTTTGTATAATGTTTTTTTTTTCCTTTTTTTATGTCATTAGTCATTGATTATAAACTGCTACCTTAATATTTAATATGATATTACAAAGGATGGAAGAAAGAAAGAGAAAACACAAACATGATTGTGCATTTAAGTTGTCAGCACACATCTGCTTTGTTTCAAATGCACTGCATATCATCCTTCAGTCAGCCAATAAAACAGCAATGGAAAATATTAACATACTGTTGGTAAAGCAGTTGCATCAAATTGATTTTCTGCAATAAAGCATGATAATCCATACTGACAGCTCTGGATAGTACCAGCACATTTCTTGCTGGACTTGGTAATGCAAAGAACACAGTAAACAGCTTCACTTTTTCCTCAAAAATAAATAATTGACTATTAAAAACCTAACAGTCTTAAATAAGAACATCAGTAAGCACCACTGGCATAATGGATAAGTCACTGCCCTCCTAAGCCAGGGGGTCCAAGTCCTATATGGGGTGGAAGTCATTACAGCAAGTGTCTCATCACTAGAGTTGATATTTTATCCTTGCTTCAACTGTAAAACAGTCTTGCAGTGTTTAGCTTGTAAAAAATGACTACAGAAGCTAAAATATGACATTAATTATGATAACATTGTTGTTGTTTTTTAAACCTTTTCTATCACAGTGGACAGCTTATTCAAGTGCCATCTGGCATGCATGTTCCTTTGTTGCTCTTCATTCATCACCAAAAATGATTTTCTTTTTCAATTCTTATGACTGTACTGATTGTATTGAATAAAATCCAAATCTAGCATAAGCAATTAATGCTGTAAAGTGCTCCAGTGGCGCAATTGGTCAGCGCGCGGTACTTATAAAACAGTATCTATTGAGCAATGCCGAGGTTGTGAGTTCAGGCCTCACCTGGAGCAGCTTTGTATAATATATTTTTTTCCTTTTTTTTATGTCATTAGTCATTGATTATAAACTGCTACCTTAATATTTAATATGATATTACAAAGGATGGAAGAAAGAAAGAAAAAACACAAACATGATTGTGCATTTAAGTTGTCAGCACACATATGCTTTGGTTCAAATGCACTGCATATATTCCTTCAGTCAGCCAACAAAACAGCAATGGAAAAGATTAACATACTGTTGGTAAAGCAGTTGCTTAAAATTGATTTTCTGCAATATACTGTAGCATGATAATCCACACTGACAGCTCTGGATAGTACCAGCACATTTCTTGCTGGACTTGGTAATGCAAAGAACACAGTAAACAGCTTCACTGTTTCCTCAAAAATAAATAATTGACTATTAAAAACCTAACAGTCTTAAATAAGAACATCAGTAAGCACCACTGGCATAATGGATAAGTCACCGCCCTCCTAAGCCAGGGGGTCCAAGTCCCATATGGGGTGGAAGTAATTACAGCAAGTGTCTCATCACTAGAGTTGATATTTTATCCTTGCTTCAACTGTAAAACAGTCTTGCAGTGTTTAGCATGTAAAAAATGACCACAGAAGCTAAAATATGACATTAATTATGATAACATTGTTGTTGTTGTTGTTGTTTTTTAAACCTTTTCTATCACAGTGGACAGCTTATTCAAGTGCCATCTGGCATGCATGTTCCTTTGTTGCTCATCATTCATCACCAAAAATGATTTTCTTTTTCAATTCTTATGACTGTACTGATTGTATTGAATAAAATCCACATCTAGCATAACCAATTAATGCTGCAAAGAGCTCCAGTGGCGCAATTGGTCAGCGCGCGGTACTTATAAGACAGTATCTGTTGAGCAATGCTGAGGTTGTGAGTTCAAGCCTCACCTTGAGCAGATTTGTATAATGTTTTTTTTTTCCTTTTTATGTCATTAGTCATTGATTATAAACTGCTACCTTAATATTTAATATGACATTACAAAGGATGTAAGAAAGAAAGAAAAAACACAAACATGATTGTGCATTTAAGTTGTCAGCACACATATGCTTTGGTTCAAATGCACTGCATATCTTCCTTCAGTCAGCCAACAAAACAGCAATGGAAAAGATTAACATACTGTTGGTAAAGCAGTTGCATCAAATTGATTTTCTGCAATATAGCATGATAATCCATACTGACAGCTCTGGATAGTACCAGCACATTTCTTGCTGGACTTGGTAATGCAAAGAACACAGTAAACAGCTTCACTTTTTCCTCAAAAATAAATAATTGACTATTAAAAACCTAACAGTCTTAAATAAGAACATCAGTAAGCACCACTGGCATAATGGATAAGTCACCGCCCTCCTAAGCCAGGGGGTCCAAGTCCCATATGGGGTGGAAGTAATTACAGCAAGTGTCTCATCACTAGAGTTGATATTTTATCCTTGCTTCAACTGTAAAACAGTCTTGCAGTGTTTAGCTTGTAAAAAATGACCACAGAAGCTAAAATATGACATTAATTATGATAACATTGTTGTTGTTGTTGTTTTTTAAACCTTTTCTATCACCGTGGACAGCTTATTCAAGTGCCATCTGGCATGCATGTTCCTTTGTTGCTCATCATTCATCACCAAAAATGATTTTCTTTTTTAATTCTTATGACTGTACTGATTGTATTGAATAAAATCCACATCTAGCATAACCAATGAATGCTGCAAAGTGCTCCAGTGGCGCAATTGGTCAGCGCGCGGTACTAATAAGACAGTATCAGTTGAGCAATGCCGAGGTTGTGAGTTCAAGCCTTACCTGGAGCATATTTGTATACTGTTTTTTTTTTCCTTTTCTTATGTCATTAGTCATTGATTAAAAACTGATAATTTAATATTTAATATGATATTACAAAGGATGGAAGAAAGAAAGAAAAAACACAAACATGATTGTGCATTTAAGTTGTCAGCACACATCTGCTTTGGTTCAAATGCACTTCATATCTTCCTTCAGTCAGCCAACAAAACAGCAATGGAAAAGATTAACATACTGTTGGTAAAGCAGTTGCATCAAATTGATTTTCTGCAATATAGCATGATAATCCATACTGACAGCTCTGGATAGTACCAGCACATTTCTTGCTGGACTTGGTAATGCAAAGAACACAGTAAACAGCTTCACTTTTTTTCAAAAATAAATAATTGACTATTAAAAACCTATCAGTCTTAAATAAGAACATCAGTAAGCACCACTGGCATAATGGGTAAGGCACTGTTCTCCTAAGCCAGTGGTTGTGGGTTTAAGTCCCATCTGAGTTGGAAGTCATTACAGCAGTGTCTCATCACTAGAGTTGATATTTTATCCTTGCTTCAACTGTAAAACAGTCTTGCAGTGTTTAGCTTGTAAAAAATGACCACAGAAGCTAAAATATTACATTAATTATGATAACATTGTTGTTGTTGTTTTTTAAACCTTTTCTATCACCGTGGACAGCTTATTCAAGTGCCATCTGGCATGCATGTTCCTTTGTTGCTCATCATTCATCACCAAAAATGATTTTCTTTTTCAATTCTTATGACTGTACTGATTGTATTGAATAAAATCCACTTCTAGCATAACAAATTAATGCTGCAAAGTGCTCCAGTGGTGCAATTGGTCAGCACGCGGTACTTATAAGACAGTATCTGTTGAGCAATGTCGAGGTTGTGAGTTCAAGCCTCACCTGGAGCATCTTTGTATACTATTTTTTTTCCTTTTCTTATGTCATTAGTCATTGATTATAAACTGCTACCTTAATATTTAATATGATATTACAAAGGATGGAAGAAAGAAAGAAAAAACACAAACATGATTGTGCATTTAAGTTGTCAGCACACATCTGCTTTGGTTCAAATGCACTGCATATTTTCCTTCAGTCAGCCAATAAAACAGCAATGGAAAAGATTAACATACTGTTGGTAAAGCAGTTGCATCAAATTGATTTTCTGCAATATAGCATGATAATCCATACTGACAGCTCTGGATAGTACCAGCACATTTCTTGCTGGACTTGGTAATGCAAAGAACACAGTAAACAGCTTCACTTTTTCCTCAAAAATAAATAATTGACTATTAAAAACCTAACAGTCGTAAATAAGAACATCAGTAAGCACCACTGGCATAATGGATAAGTCACTGCCCTCCTAAGCCAGGGGGTCCAAGTCCTATATGGGGTGGAAGTCATTACAGCAAGTGTCTCATCACTAGAGTTGATATTTTATCCTTGCTTCAACTGTAAAACAGTCTTGCAGTGTTTAGCTTGTAAAAAATGACCACAGAAGCTAAAATATGACATAAATTATGATAACATTGTTGTTGTTGTTCTTTTTTAAACCTTTTCTATCACAGTGGACAGCTTATTCAAGTGCCATCTGGCATGCATGTTCCTTTGTTGCTCATCATTCATCACCAAAAATGATTTTCTTTTTCAATTCTTATGACTGTACTGATTGTATTGAATAAAATCCACATCTAGCATAACCAATGAATGCTGCAAAGTGCTCCAGTGACGCAATTGGTCAGCGCGCGGTACTTATAAGACAGTATCTGTTGAGCAATGCCGAGGTTGTGAGTTCAAGCCTCACCTGGAGCAGCTTTGTATAATGTTTTTTTTTCCTTTTTTTATGTCATTAGTCATTGATTATAAACTGCTACCTTAATATTTAATATGATATTACAAAGGATGGAAGAAAGAAAGAAAAAACACAAACATGATTGTGCATTTAAGTTGTCAGCACACATATGCTTTGGTTCAAATGCACTGCATATCTTCCTTCAGTCAGCCAACAAAACAGCAATGGAAAAGATTAACATACTGTTGGTAAAGCAGTTGCATCAAATTGATTTTCTGCAATATAGCATGATAATCCATACTGACAGCTCTGGATAGTACCAGCACATTTCTTGCTGGACTTGGTAATGCAAAGAACACAGTAAACAGCTTCACTTTTTCCTCAAAAATAAATAATTGACTATTAAAAACCTAACAGTCTTAAATAAGAACATCAGTAAGCACCACTGGCACAATAGATAAGTCACCGCCCTCCTAAGCCAGGGGGTCCAAGTCCCATATGGGGTGGAAGTAATTACAGCAAGTGTCTCATCACTAGAGTTGATATTTTATCCTTGCTTCAACTGTAAAACAGTCTTGCAGTGTTTAGCTTGTAAAAAATGACCACAGAAGCTAAAATATGACATTAATTATGATAACATTGTTGTTGTTGTTTTTTAAACCTTTTCTATCACCGTAGACAGCTTATTCAAGTGCCATCTGGCATGCATGTTCCTTTGTTGCTCATCATTCATCACCAAAAATGATTTTCTTTTTCAATTCTTATGACTGTACTGATTGTATTGAATAAAATCCACATCTAGCATAACCAATGAATGCTGCAAAGTGCTCCAGTGGCGCAATTGGTCAGCGCGCGGTACTAATAAGACAGTATCAGTTGAGCAATGCCGAGGTTGTGAGTTCAAGCCTTACCTGGAGCATATTTGTATACTGTTTTTTTTTTCCTTTTCTTATGTCATTAGTCATTGATTATAAACTGCTACCTTAATATTTAATATGATATTACAAAGGATGGAAGAAAGAAAGAAAAAACACAAACATGATTGTGCATTTAAGTTGTCAGCACACATCTGCTTTGGTTCAAATGCACTGCATATCTTCCTTCAGTCAGCCAACAAAACAGCAATGGAAAAGATTAACATACTGTTGGTAAAGCAGTTGCATCAAATTGATTTTCTGCAATATAGCATGATAATCCATACTGACAGCTCTGGATAGTACCAGCACATTTCTTGCTGGACTTGGTAATGCAAAGAACACAGTAAACAGCTTAACTTTTTTTTAAAAATAAATAATTGACTATGAAAAACCTATCAGTCTTAAATAAGGACATCAGTAAGCACCACTGGCATAATGGATAAGGCACTGTTCTCCTAAGCCAGTGGTTGTGGGTTTAAGTCCCATCTGAGTTGGAAGTCATTACAGCAGTGTCTTATCACTAGAGTTGATATTTTATCCTTGCTTCAACTGTAAAACAGTCTTGCAGTGTTTAGCTTGTAAAAAATGACCACAGAAGCTAAAATTAGTGATGAGCGGGTTCGGTTCCTCGGAATCCGAACCCGCCCGAACTTCAGCTTTTTTTACACGGATCCGAGCGACTCGGATCTTCCCGCCTTGCTCGGTTAACCCGAGCGCGCCCGAACGTCATCATGACGCTGTCGGATTCTCGCGAGGCTCGGATTCTATCGCGAGACTCGGATTCTATATAAGGAGCCGCGCGTCGCCGCCATTTTACACGTGCATTGAGATTGATAGTGAGAGGACGTGGCTGGCGTCCTCTCCGTTTAGAGAAGAAATAGATAGGAGAGTGAGAGTGAGAGTGAGACAGTGACACTTCATTTACTGGAGCTTAGGAGGAGTACTCAGACAGAGAGTGCAGAATTTTGCTGATAGTATTAGTTAGTTATACTAGTGACAGAGTGAGACAGTGACACTTCATTTACTGGAGCTTAGGAGGAGTACTCAGACAGAGAGTGCAGAATTTTGCTGATAGTATTAGTTAGTTATACTAGTGACTGACCAGTGACCACCAGTGCAGTTTTATATTATTTAATATAATCCGTTCTCTGCCTGAAAAAACGATACACAGTGACTCAGTCACATACCATATCTGTGCTCAGCCCAGTGTGCTGCTGCATCATCTATGTATAATATCTGACTGTGCTCACACAGCTTAATTGTGGGGGAGACTGGGGAGCAGTTAGGTTATAGCAGGAGCCAGGAGTACATATTAAAATTAAACAGTGCACACTTTTTTCTGCAGGAGTGCCACTGCCAGTGTGACTGACCAGTGACCTGACCACCAGTATATAGTATACTATATTGTATTGTGAATGTCTGCCTGTAAAAGTTAAACACACGTCGTGTGACTTGTGTGGTGTTTTTTTATTCTATAAAATAAAAAACTCATTCTGCTGACAGACAGTGTCCAGCAGGTCCGTCATTATATAATATATACCTGTCCGGCTGCAGTAGTGATATATATATATTTTTTATATCATTATTTATCATCCAGTCGCAGCAGACACAGTACGGTAGTTCACGGCTGTAGCTACCTCTGTGTCGGCACTCGGCAGTCCATCCATAATTGTATACCACCTACCCGTGGTTTTTTTTTTCTTTCTTCTTTATACATACTACATCTCATTATCATCCAGTCTATATTAGCAGCAGACACAGTACAGTACGGTAGTCCACGGCTGTAGCTACCTCTGTGTCGGCACTCGGCAGTCCGTCCATAATTGTATACCACCTAGCCGTGGTTTTTTTTTTCTTTCTTCTTTATACATACTACATCTCATTATCAACCAGTCTATATTAGCAGCAGACACAGTACGGTAGTCCACGGCTGTAGCTACCTCTGTGTCGGCACTCGGCAGTCCATCCATAATTGTATACCACCTACCCGTGGTTTTTTTTTCTTTCTTCTTTATACATACATACTACATCTCTTTATCAACCAGTCTATATTAGCAGCAGACACAGTACGGTAGTCCACGGCTGTAGCTACCTCTGTGTCGGCACTCGGCAGTCCATCCATAATTGTATACCACCTACCCGTGGTTTTTTTTCTTTCTTCTTTATACATACATACTACATCTCTTTATCAACCAGTCTATATTAGCAGCAGACACAGTACGGTAGTCCACGGCTGTAGCTACCTCTGTGTCGGCACTCGGCAGTCCATCCATAATTGTATACCACCTACCCGTGTTTTTTTTTTCTTTCTTCTTTATACATACATACTACATCTCTTTATCAACCAGTCTATATTAGCAGCAGACACAGTACGGTAGTCCACGGCTGTAGCTACCTCTGTGTCGGCACTCGGCAGTCCGTCCATAATTGTATACCACCTACCCGTGGTTTTTTTTTCTTTCTTCTTTATACATACATACTACATCTCTTTATCAACCAGTCTATATTAGCAGCAGACACAGTACGGTAGTCCACGGCTGTAGCTACCTGTGTGTCGGCACTCGGCAGTCCATCCATAATTGTATACCACCTACCCGTGGTTTTTTTTTCTTTCTTCTTTATACATACATACTACATCTCATTATCATCCAGTCTATATTAGCAGCAGACACAGTACAGTACGGTAGTCCACGGCTGTAGCTACCTCTGTGTCGGCACTCGGCAGTCCATCCATAATTGTATACCACCTACCCGTGGTTTTTTTTTCTTTCTTCTTTATACATACATACTACATCTCTTTATCAACCTGTCTATATTAGCAGCAGACACAGTACGGTAGTCCACGGCTGTAGCTACCTCTGTGTCGGCACTCGGCAGTCCGTCCATAATTGTATACCACCTACCCGTGGTTTTTTTTTCTTTCTTCTTTATACATACATACTACATCTCTTTATCAACCAGTCTATATTAGCAGCAGACACAGTACGGTAGTCCACGGCTGTAGCTACCTCTGTGTTGGCACTCGGCAGTCCATCCATAATTGTATACCACCTACCCGTGGTTTTTTTTTTCTTTCTTCTTTATACATACTACATCTCATTATCATCCAGTCTATATTAGCAGCAGACACAGTACAGTATGGTAGTCCACGGCTGTAGCTACCTCTGTGTCGGCACTCGGCAGTCCGTCCATAATTGTATACCACCTACCCGTGGTTTTTTTTTCTTTCTTCTTTATACATACTACATCTCATTATCAACCAGTCTATATTAGCAGCAGACACAGTACGGTAGTCCACGGCTGTAGCTACCTCTGTGTCGGCACTCGGCAGTCCATCCATAATTGTATACCACCTACCCGTGGTTTTTTTTTCTTTCTTCTTTATACATACTACATCTCATTATCATCCAGTCTATATTAGCAGCAGACACAGTACAGTACGGTAGTCCACGGCTGTAGCTACCTCTGTGTCGGCACTCGGCAGTCCATCCATAATTGTATACCACCTACCCGTGGTTTTTTTCTTTCTTCTTTATACATACATACTACATCTCTTTATCAACCAGTCTATATTAGCAGCAGACACAGTACGGTAGTCCACGGCTGTAGCTACCTCTGTGTCGGCACTCGGCAGTCCGTCCATAATTGTATACCACCTACCCGTGTTTTTTTTTTCTTTCTTCTTTATACATACATACTACATCTCATTATCATCCAGTCTATATTAGCAGCAGACACAGTACAGTACAATAGTCCACGGCTGTAGCTACCTCTGTGTCGGCACTCGGCAGTCCATCCATAATTGTATACTAGTATCCATCCATCTCCATTGTTTACCTGAGGTGCCTTTTAGTTGTGCCTATTAAAATATGGAGAACAAAAATGTTGAGGTTCCAAAATTAGGGAAAGATCAAGATCCACTTCCACCTCGTGCTGAAGCTGCTGCCACTAGTCATGGCCGAGACGATGAAATGCCAGCAACGTCGTCTGCCACGGCCGATGCCCAATGTCATAGTACAGAGCATGTCAAATCCAAAACACCAAATATCAGTAAAAAAAGGACTCCAAAACCTAAAATAAAATTGTCGGAGGAGAAGCGTAAACTTGCCAATATGCCATTTACCACACGGAGTGGCAAGGAACGGCTGAGGCCCTGGCCTATGTTCATGGCTAGTGGTTCAGCTTCACATGAGGATGGAGGCACTCAGCCTCTCGCTAGAAAAATGAAAAGACTCAAGCTGGCAAAAGCAGTAGCACCGCAAAGAACTGTGCGTTCTTCGAAATCCCAAATCCACAAGGAGAGTCCAATTGTGTCGGTTGCGATGCCTGACCTTCCCAACACTGGACGTGAAGAGCATGCGCCTTCCACCATTTGCACGCCCCCTGCAAGTGCTGGAAGGAGCACTGGCAGTCCAGTTCCTGATAGTCAGATTGAAGATGTCAGTGTTGAAGTACACCAGGATGAGGAGGATATGGGTGTTGCTGGCGCTGGGGAGGAAATTGACCAGGAGGATTCTGATGGTGAGGTGGTTTGTTTAAGTCAGGCACCCGGGGAGACACCTGTTGTCCGTGGGAGGAATATGGCCGTTGACATGCCTGGTGAAAATACCAAAAAAATCAGCTCTTCGGTGTGGAAGTATTTCACCAGAAATGCGGACAACATTTGTCAAGCCGTGTGTTCCCTTTGTCAAGCTGTAATAAGTAGGGGTAAGGACGTTAACCACCTCGGAACATCCTCCCTTATACGTCACCTGCAGCGCATTCATAATAAGTCAGTGACAAGTTCAAAAACTTTGGCCGACAGCGGAAGCAGTCCACTGACCAGTAAATCCCTTCCTCTTGTAACCAAGCTCACGCAAACCACCCCACCAACTCCCTCAGTGTCAATTTCCTCCTTCCCCAGGAATGCCAATAGTCCTGCAGGCCATGTCACTGGCAATTCTGATGATTCCTCTCCTGCCTGGGATTCCTCCGATGCATCCTTGCGTGTAACGCCTACTGCTGCTGGCGCTGCTGTTGTTGCTGCTGGGAGTTGATGGTCATCCCAGAGGGGAAGTCGTAAGCCCACTTGTACTACTTCCAGTAAGCAATTGACTGTTCAACAGTCCTTTGCGAGGAAGATGAAATATCACAGCAGTCATCCTGCTGCAAAGCGGATAACTGAGGCCTTGACAACTATGTTGGTGTTAGACGTGCGTCCGGTATCCGCCGTTAGTTCACAGGGAACTAGACAATTTATTGAGGCAGTGTGCCCCCGTTACCAAATACCATCTAGGTTCCACTTCTCTAGGCAGGCGATACCGAGAATGTACACGGACGTCAGAAAAAGACTCACCAGTGTCCTAAAAAATGCAGTTGTACCCAATGTCCACTTAACCACGGACATGTGGACAAGTGGAGCAGGGCAGGGTCAGGACTATATGACTGTGACAGCCCACTGGGTAGATGTATGGACTCCCGCCGCAAGAACAGCAGCGGCGGCACCAGTAGCAGCATCTCGCAAACGCCAACTCTTTCCTAGGCAGGCTACGCTTTGTATCACCGCTTTCCAGAATACGCACACAGCTGAAAACCTCTTACGGCAACTGAGGAAGATCATCGCGGAATGGCTTACCCCAATTGGACTCTCCTGTGGATTTGTGGCATCGGACAACGCCAGCAATATTGTGTGTGCATTAAATATGGGCAAATTCCAGCACGTCCCATGTTTTGCACATACCTTGAATTTGGTGGTGCAGAATTTTTTAAAAAACGACAGGGGCGTGCAAGAGATGCTGTCGGTGGCCAGAAGAATTGCGGGACACTTTCGGCGTACAGGCACCACGTACAGAAGACTGGAGCACCACCAAAAACTACTGAACCTGCCCTGCCATCATCTGAAGCAAGAAGTGGTAACGAGGTGGAATTCAACCCTCTATATGCTTCAGAGGTTGGAGGAGCAGCAAAAGGCCATTCAAGCCTATACAATTGAGCACGATATAGGAGGTGGAATGCACCTGTCTCAAGCGCAGTGGAGAATGATTTCAACGTTGTGCAAGGTTCTGATGTCCTTTGAACTTGCCACACGTGAAGTCAGTTCAGACACTGCCAGCCTGAGTCAGGTCATTCCCCTCATCAGGCTTTTGCAGAAGAAGCTGGAGACATTGAAGGAGGAGCTAACACGGAGCGATTCCGCTAGGCATGTGGGACTTGTGGATGGAGCCCTTAATTCGCTTAACAAGGATTCACGGGTGGTCAATCTGTTGAAATCAGAGCACTACATTTTGGCCACCATGCTCGATCCTAGATTTAAAGCCTACCTTGGATCTCTCTTTCCGGCAGACACAAGTCTGCTGGGGTTGAAAGACCTGCTGGTGAGAAAATTGTCAAGTCAAGCGGAACGCGACCTGTCAACATCTCCTCCTTCACATTCTCCCGCAACTGGGGGTGCGAGGAAAAGGCTCAGAATTCCGAGCCCACCCGCTGGCGGTGATGCAGGGCAGTCTGGAGCGACTGCTGATGCTGACATCTGGTCCGGACTGAAGGACCTGACAACGATTACGGACATGTCGTCTACTGTCACTGCATATGATTCTCTCAACATTGAAAGAATGGTGGAGGATTATATGAGTGACCGCATCCAAGTAGGCACGTCACACAGTCCGTACTTATACTGGCAGGAAAAAGAGGCAATTTGGAGGCCCTTGCACAAACTGGCTTTATTCTACCTAAGTTGCCCTCCCACAAGTGTGTACTCCGAAAGAGTGTTTAGTGCCGCCGCTCACCTTGTCAGCAATCGGCGTACGAGGTTACATCCAGAAAATGTGGAGAAGATGATGTTCATTAAAATGAATTATAATCAATTCCTCCGCGGAGACATTGACCAGCAGCAATTGCCTCCACAGAGTACACAGGGAGCTGAGATGGTGGATTCCAGTGGGGACGAATTGATAATCTGTAAGGAGGGGGATGTACACGGTGATATATCGGAGGATGATGATGAGGTGGACATCTTGCCTCTGTAGAGCCAGTTTGTGCAAGGAGAGATTAATTGCTTCTTTTTTGGTGGGGGTCCAAACCAACCCGTCATATCAGTCACAGTCGTGTGGCAGACCCTGTCACTGAAATGATGGGTTGGTTAAAGTGTGCATGTCCTGTTTATACAACATAAGGGTGGGTGGGAGGGCCCAAGGACAATTCCATCTTGCACCTCTTTTTTCTTTTATTTTTCTTTGCGTCATGTGCTGTTTGGGGAGGGTTTTTTGGAAGGGCCATCCTGCGTGACACTGCAGTGCCACTCCTAGATGGGCCCGGTGTTTGTGTCGGCCACTAGGGTCGCTTATCTTACTCACACAGTCAGCTACCTCATTGCGCCTCTTTTTTTCTTTGCGTCATGTGCTGTTTGGGGAGGGTTTTTTGGAAGGGACATCCTGCGTGACACTGCAGTGCCACTCCTAGATGGGCCCGGTGTTTGTGTCGGCCACTAGGGTCGCTTATCTTACTCACACAGTCAGCTACCTCATTGCGCTTCTTTTTTTCTTTGCGTCATGTGCTGTTTGGGGAGGGTTTTTTGGAAGGGACATCCTGCGTGACACTGCAGTGCCACTCCTAGATGGGCCCGGTGTTTGTGTCGGCCACTAGGGTCGCTTATCTTACTCACACAGTCAGCTACCTCATTGCGCCTCTTTTTTTCTTTGCGTCATGTGCTGTTTGGGGAGGGTTTTTTGGAAGGGCCATCCTGCGTGACACTGCAGTGCCACTCCTAGATGGGCCCGGTGTTTGTGTCGGCCACTAGGGTCGCTTATCTTACTCACACAGTCATCTACCTCATTGCGCCTCTTTTTTTCTTTGCGTCATGTGCTGTTTGGGGAGGGTTTTTTGGAAGGGACATCCTGCGTGACACTGCAGTGCCACTCCTAGATGGGCCCGGTGTTTGTGTCGGCCACTAGGGTCGCTTATCTTACTCACACAGCGACCTCGGTGCAAATTTTAGGACTAAAAATAATATTGTGAGGTGTGAGGTATTCAGAATAGACTGAAAATGAGTGTAAATTATGGTTTTTGAGGTTATTAATACTTTGGGATCAAAATGACCCCCAAATTCTATGATTTAAGCTGTTTTTTAGGGTTTTTTGAAAAAAACACCCGAATCCAAAACACACCCGAATGCGACAAAAAAAATTCGGTGAGGTTTTGCCAAAACGCGGTCGAACCCAAAACACGGCCGCGGAACCGAACACAAAACCAAAACACAAAACCCGAAAAATTTCCGGCGCTCATCTCTAGCTAAAATATTACAATAATTATGATAACATTGTTGTTGTTGTTGTTTTTTAAACCTTTTCTATCACCGTGGACAGCTTATTCAAGTGCCATCTGGCATGCATGTTCCTTTGTTGCTCATCATTCATCACCAAAAATGATTTTCTTTTTCAATTCTTATGACTGTACTGATTGTATTGAATAAAATCCACATCTAGCATAACTAATGAATGCTGAAAAGTGCTCCAGTGGCGCAATTGGTCAGCGCGCGGTACTAATAAGACAGTATCAGTTGAGCAATGCCGAGGTTGTGAGTTCAAGCCTTACCTGGAGCATATATGTATACTGTTTTTTTTTTCCTTTTCTTATGTCATTAGTCATTGATTATAAACTGCTACCTTAATATTTAATATGATATTACAAAGGATGGAAGAAAGAAAGAAAAAACACAAACATGATTGTGCATTTAAGTTGTCAGCACACATCTGCTTTGGTTCAAATGCACTGCATATCTTCCTTCAGTCAGCCAACAAAACAGCAATGGAAAAGATTAACATACTGTTGGTAAAGCAGTTGCATCAAATTGATTTTCTGCAATATAGCATGATAATCCATACTGACAGCTCTGGATAGTACCAGCACATTTCTTGCTGGACTTGGTAATGCAAAGAACACAGTAAACAGCTTCACTTTTTTTCAAAAATAAATAATTGACTATTAAAAACCTATCAGTCTTAAATAAGGACATCAGTAAGCACCACTGGCATAATGGATAAGGCACTGTTCTCCTAAGCCAGTGGTTGTGGGTTTAAGTCCCATCTGAGTTGGAAGTCATTACAGCAGTGTCTCATCACTAGAGTTGATATTTTATCCTTGCTTCAACTGTAAAACAGTCTTGCAGTGTTTAGCTTGTAAAAAATGACCACAGAAGCTAAAATATTACAATAATTATGATAACATTGTTGTTGTTGTTTTTTAAACCTTTTCTATCACCGTGGACAGCTTATTCAAGTACCATCTGGCATGCATGTTCCTTTGTTGCTCATCATTCATCACCAAAAATGATTTTCTTTTTCAATTCTTATGACTGTACTGATTGTATTGAATAAAATCCACATCTAGCATACCAAATTAATGCTGCAAAGTGCTCCAGTGGCGCAATTGGTCAGCACGCGGTACTTATAAGACAGTATCTGTTGAGCAATGCCGAGGTTGTGAGTTCAAGCCTCACCTGGAGCATCTTTGTATACTGTTTTTTTTTCCTTTTCTTATGTCATTAGTCATTGATTATAAACTGCTACCTTAATATTTAATATGATATTACAAAGGATGGAAGAAATAAAGAAAAAACACAAACATGATTGTGCATTTAAGTTGTCAGCACACATCAGCTTTGGTTCAAATGCACTGCATATCTTCCTTCAGTCAGCCAACAAAACAGCAATGGAAAAGATTAACATACTGTTGGTAAAGCAGTTGCATCAAATTGATTTTCTGCAATATAGCATGATAATCCATACTGACAGCTCTGGATAGTACCAGCACATTTCTTGCTGGACTTGGTAATGCAAAGAACACAGTAAACAGCTTCACTTTTTCCTCAAAAATAAATAATTGACTATTAAAAACCTAACAGTCTTAAATAAGAACATCAGTAAGCACCACTGGCATATTGGGTAAGGCACTGTTCTCCTAAGCAAGTGGTTGTGGGTTTAAGTCCCGTCTGAGTTGGAAGTCATTACAGCAAGTGTCTCATCACTAGAGTTGATATTTTATCCTTGCTTCAACTGTAAAACAGTCTTGCAGTGTTTAGCTTGTAAAAAATGACCACAGAAGCTAAAATATGACATTAATTATGATAACATTGTTGTTGTTGTTGTTGTTTTTTAAACCTTTTCTATCACCGTGGACAACTTATTCAAGTGCCATCTGGCATGCATGTTCCTTTGTTGCTCATCATTCATCACCAAAAATGATTTTCTTTTTCAATTCTTATGACTGTACTGATTGTATTGAATAAAATCCACATCCAGCATAACAAATTAATGCTGCAAAGTGCTCCAGTGGCGCAATTGGTCAGCACACGGTACTTATAAGACAGTATCTGTTGAGCAATGCCGAGGTTATGATTTCAAGCCTCACCTGGAGCATCTTTGTATACTGTTTTTTTTTCCTTTTCTTATGTCATTAGTCATTGATTATAAACTGCTACCTTAATATTTAATATGATATTGCAAAGGATGGAAGAAATAAAGAAAAAACACAAACATGATTGTGCATTTAAGTTGTCAGCACACATCTGCTTTGGTTCAAATGCACTGCATATCTTCCTTCAGTTAGCCAACAAAACAGCAATGGAAAAGATTAACATACTGTTGGTAAAGCAGTTGCATGAAATTGATTTTCTGCAATATAGCATGATAATCCATACTGACAGCTCTGGATAGTACCAGCACATTTCTTGCTGGACTTGGTAATGCAAAGAACACAGTAAACAGCTTCACTTTTTCCTCAAAAATAAATAATTGACTATTAAAAACCTAACAGTCTTAAATAAGAACATCAGTAAGCACCACTGGCATAATAGGTAAGGCACTTTTCTCCTAAGCCAGTGGTTGTGGGTTTAAGTCCCGTCTGAGTTGGAAGTCATTACAGCAAGTGTCTCATCACTAGAGTTGATATTTTATCCTTGCTTCAACTGTAAAACAGTCTTGCAGTGTTTAGCTTGTAAAAAATGACCACAGAAGCTAAAATATGACATTAATTATGATAACATTGTTGTTGTTTTTTAAACCTTTTCTATCACCGTGGACAGCTTATTCAAGTGCCATCTGGCATGCATGTTCCTTTGTTGCTCATCATTCATCACCAAAAATGATTTTCTTTTTCAATTCTTATGACTGTACTGATTGTATTGAATAAAATCCACATCTAGCATAACCAATTAATGCTGCAAAGTGCTCCAGTGGCGCAATTGGTCAGTGCGCGGTACTTATAAAACAGTATCTGTTCAGCAATGCCGAGGTTGTGAGTTCAAGCCTCACCTGGAGCATCTTTGTATACTGTTTTTTTTTCCTTTTCTTGTGTCATTAGTCATTGATTATAAACTGCTACCTTAATATTTAATATGATATTACAAAGGATGGAAGAAAGAAAGAAAAAACACAAACATGATTGTTGAAAATGGGTAGGTGAGGTGGGTTCCTGCGCACTCTCTATGCTGCCTAGCGTGAGGTCCTATCCTGATGTGTCACCACACACCTGTACCAGATTGAATACAAAAAGAAAAATTGGATAGAACCTGCTGTGGGCGCAACGTGTGGATAACGATGGTGTTACACCGTGGGGTCAAAGTACAAAGTTATTTGGGTGAGAGAATTTCTTCGCTGTTCTCCAAAAAGTCCTTCATCCGGTAAGTTCTTCTCCCTCAAACGATGTTGTATGCGGAGAAAACACAAATTGTACACAAGAGTTCAAAAAAAGGGGGAATTTCTCCCAATGCAGATAGTTCAGAGTGATGGTGACTTCTCCCCGGACTCTATGGACTACGATGTGGTGGGAAAGTGTGGAGATATCCGTATGGGTTCACCCTGGTGTTTCAAAGTAAACTTGGCCTCTCACATGTGTGCTTACTTTCATGCAAATGAAAAAGGCCTATAAAGGTTTCTTTATAGCCCCCTAAGGGTATTCTTGGTACCGAAAGTGGGTACGCTCCAAACATTCACATGCAAACACTTCTGAAAAGATGCTCACATCTAGGCTTACTTCAGAAGGCGCCGTACTTTCATGTAAAGGTATCTTTATCCCAGCAGGCTGGATGGCCGTCCTCATTCACCTCCTTTGTTTCATATTTAGGCTCGATGTAAAGCACAGAAACGGAGGGATGTATGAGGTTTCAATACATTTATTTTATAAAAATCAACGTGGATCAATAAAAACAAATTCTGAATGGTATACCACAACAAGCAATCTCATTGATGTTATATCAGCAAGGTCAAAAGGTGGGAAAAAAGATGTTAACCCGGGATGTCTCACCGTATTCTTGCTGATAGGGATGATTGGAGTGGTACCTCAGATCCTCACATGCTCCAACGCGTTTCGACCATTAAGTCTTTTTCAAGGTGCATGTGAGTAATGAAATGTCCTGATATTTATACCTAAGGGGACTGACTACTCCGCCCCTTCCTGGGCGGAACCCTGTGGAATCATCAAGATCTTTATTTCTGTATAAACTGGGATTTTTCCCTGGTAATCTAGTGGTGAATGCATAATTGCTGTGGAATAGTAAGATAGGATGGGTGGGAATGGGGAGAAAAGGGTGAGAAAGTGGTGTTATCGCCATGCGTTCCAACCGTGTGGAACGCATGGTCCGGACTTCCGGCGGAAGCACCTGATCATTGTGCTTCCGCTGGTGATAGCGCTCGTATGCGCCGCGTCTAATAGTGTGAAGGACGAGTCCGACGTGACTGATGGTCACGTGGGCTGCCCCGTGCGTGGTGGGCTGCGTCGTCTTGCGTTCCAAATCCAAATGGAACGCATTACGTGGGCGGCGGCCGGGTTTGGCAGAGGAGTATGATGTTCCCCACAATGTACTGAAGGATAAATTGGATGTGGAAGAATAAAAGTGATGGTTTTAGGAAATGCATAATGGATGGAAAAATTTATAAGAGTAATTACTGCGAATGCATGTATAGCATGATGTTGTGATAAATACCACCCTGCTATATTTTGTGGGTGGATAATCAAATGAACCAAATGGACAAATAATAAAATATAAAAAGAAGTAAAATAAATAAAAAAAAATGAAAAATATAAATACAAAACCATGTGTATGGGGACATATTGGGGGGGGGGATACACCGTGGATAAACAAATGAATTATGGAAAAATACTGTTCTTAATTGCTGAATGCAAATCGCTGGACCCTGGTGTAGTGGGTAAGGACCAGGAGGAAAGTGGTAGGCCTAAACTCTCTCCTCTGGGGGGGGGGGGTTTACGATATGGGCTCAACTGAATTATACCGATATTCTATGGTCCCCTGAATTGGCGGTGAGGGATCTAAGAACCCTGCTAACACAGAGCTCTGTTTGGTGCGGTGTTATATTAGGGACTCAATAAGGTTTATAAAAACCATTTAGTCTCGAAGTCCAAATTGAGGCCCGCTGGATGTAAGGTACCCATTTCAAATATGGTTCTCATTTCTTTCTTCGCAAGCTCCTCCTCCATATTATTCTTCCTCCAATTTCCCTTAATTATATGGATTCCACAGAAAGAGACCAGGTCTTTGAGCTGACAATGATGGTGTTCTTTAAAATGTGCTGACACTCCATGAGAGGTAATACCTTTCTTGATGTTACGTACGTGCTCTGCAATACGTTCCTTCAATTTCCTGGTAGTTCTTCCGACATATTGCTTTTTGCAGGAACACGTGATGAGATATATAACATGGTGGCTATCACAGGTAATGAATTGATGAATTTGTCTGCTTTTACCCGTTACGGTGGAAGTATACTCTGTGATTTTAGAAGTCGAACTCCTGCAGTTCTTACACATACTGCACGTTCCACATCTGTGAAAGCCTTTGGTCATGATGGTGCCTGGTTTCTTCTTATCTTGTGCCACACTTTTAACCAAGTGATTTTTAAGGTTGTCTACCCTTCTATATATGAACCTGGGTTTCTCTTTTAAGGTTCCTTTCAGCATAGGATCACGTAGAAGGATCCCCCAGTGTTTTCTAATGATGGTCTCTATCTGTTTGTGTTGGCTACATAACTTGGTAATAAACGGTATACCCATATCCTCTGAAGAATCTTCGTCTTTTATCTTAGGTTCCAACAAATCTTTTCTATTGCTGGTCAGATATTCTTGAAAGGGAATGTCCACTGTACTCGATGTATACCCTTTGGCCAGCAACTGTTTCTTCAATTTGGTTCCCTGTTTCTGATAATCCTCCACCTTTGAACAATTTTTCCTAATTCGGTGAAATTGGCTCTTCGGTACAGATGTGAGCCAATTATTGTGATGGTTGCTGGTGGATGGAATATATGAATTGCAGTCTGTGGGTTTCGTGTAGGTCCGTGTATGTAGAATTTGCTCTTCTATAAAGATCTCAAGATCCAAGAAGTGTACTCTAGTTTTACTGGTTTCAAAGGTGAGTAGGATATTTTTATTATTGTTATTTAGGAATCGACAAAACTCCTGTAGTGACGAGTCTGTGCCTTGCCACACAAAGAAAATGTCGTCGATGTATCTTACCCAGGTGACCAGGTCCGCCCCTGAGCCGCTCCAACTCTCCATGGATTCCTGTTCCCATTTTGCCATGAACAGGTTGGCGTAACTCGGGGCGAACCTGGTACCCATGGCGGTCCCCTTTGTCTGTAGATAATAAGAGCCATCATAGAAGAAGAAGTTGTTCTTCAAAATCAGCTCTATTCCTTCCAGAAGAAAGTCTTGGTATTGCTGTAGGTGAGTTTCTTTTGAAATGAAGTGGGATACTGAGCTTAAGCCATCCGAATGATTTATGATGGTGTAGAGTGATGATACATCCGCTGTAACTAAATGGTAATCCGATTTCCACTCTACGGTTTCCAATTTGTTTATGAGATCTGTGGAATCCTTGAGGTAAGATGGTGTTTTAGAGACTATAGGTTGTAACAAATGATCTATGAATTGTGATAAATTTGACATGAGTGATTCTGTTCCAGCTACTATTGGTCTACCTGGTGGTTTTTCCAAACTCTTATGAACCTTGGGTAGGATATAGAAAACTGGTATGGATGGATTTTGAATAAGCATATATTTGTAGTTCTTTTCTGTAATTGTGTCCTGGCGTTTGTATTTATCCAAGAAGGTGGTGAGTTTCTTTTTGATCTGTTCAGAAGGATTCCCTCTCAATTTCTTGTATGTTACTTCATCTTCAAGGTGTCTTTGGACCTCTTCTTCATAATCCTTTAGATCCAAAATGACTATGCCTCCGCCTTTGTATGCGGGTTTGATTATGATGGAGGTTTGTTCTTTCAGATGCTTCAGTGCATCCCTCTCCTTCTTGTTTAAATTCCTGGATCCTTTTTTCCAAGTGATTTCTTGTTCAAGATCTTCTTTTACTGCTTTTTCAAAGGTCTCTATGAAACATCCTTTTTTGTGGAGGGGATAGAAGATGGATTTGGGTTTGAACTTACTGGGTTCTTCTTCTTCTCTTGTAGGTTGCTCTTGGAAGAATTTGTTTAGTGTGAGTTTGCGTATGAATCTTTGTAAATCCACATATACGTCGAAATTATCCACCTTTGATGACGGGGCAAATTTCAGGCCCCTGCCTAGAACCTTTTCCTCCACCTCCGAGAGCGTATATTTGCTTAGGTTGAAGATCCTAACATAACCTTCGTCTTTCTGTGTGTTCCCTTCTTCAGGGGCGTTATCTACGGGATCCTCTTGGACTCCAGGTATTTGTGGTAAGTTATTCCTCTTCTTCTTTTTCTTTTTCTTCTTTGTCCTTTCAATTGATGGTACTCCTTTGTTTTTCTTCTTTTTCCCTCCCCGTTTTCCTCTTTTTGTTCTTTTTGTTTTCGGGGTGGGTTTTATCCTAAAAAAACCTCCCCTCCATAGTGCTCCTGCTGTTGGCGGAATGTCCTATCTTTGAATCTCGGATTTCCATGGTTGGTGTATTCTCTTGTTCCAAGATTCCGATGTTCAATACTCCTGTCCCTTTTCCTTTGTCTATAACCCTCTCTCCAGGATCCTCTCTTCTCCCTTACATGACTGCGTCTTTCATGGATGGGGGTTCTTCCTCTCCAAGATCTTCTTCTTTCTTCTATATGACGATCTCTACGAAAGGAAACTTACCTTTTCCTTGGGTGTGGGTACGTCCTACTATTCGTGGTTTCCCTTTTCTTTTCTCTTTGATCCTCCCTATTCCTTCTAAAGGGACGTTCTTCATCAAACCTGGATCTTTGTTCATAGTTTCTTGGTTTGGTTCCTTGTGGTCCAAAAAAGTTCCTCTCCTTCTTAGTTATGAGATGTTGCTTGCCCTCTTTAAAGTCTGTGACGTCCCGCTGATACTTGTTTCTCTTTTTCTGCATGAGTTCCTTCTCATTATGGCCCACCTTTTCTGTTATATCTTGTTCCATCTCTTTATAATCAGTAAGTTCTTTAAATGGCTCTACCAGTGTTTTTAGAGAGTCAATCTCTGTTTCCAGATCTTTCAACTCCTTTGTTCTTTCTCGTACCAGGAGTCTCATGAGTGAGAGGGAACATGAGTCTAAAATTCTCATCCATTCCGCTTCAAACGTTGAGGATCTATTCTGAAAGGATGGCAACTTATCTATTCTTAGACCTCTGGGAATGATTTCCTCTGCAATATATCTCTCTAGTGAGATCAGCTCCCACCAGATTCTACCTTCTTTCAATAAGGCATTTTGTAATTTCTCCATCATACCCTCTAGATCGCCATCTATGCATGGTGTGGTTTCTGCATGATCTAGGAAAATTTCCTCTAGTTTCTCTCTCCTTACATCTCTGTGAGCAAACATGGTTCAAGTGCAGCTGGAAACTACCTCAAGGTGAAAACAATCTATTGAAAATGGGTAGGTGAGGTTGGTTCCTGCGCACTCTCTATGCTGCCTAGCGTGAGGTCCTATCCTGATGTGTCACCACACACCTGTACCAGATTGAATACAAAAAGAAAAATTGGATAGAACCTGCTGTGGGCGCAACGTGTGGATAACGATGGTGTTACACCGTGGGGTCAAAGTACAAAGTTATTTGGGTGAGAGAATTTCTTCGCTGTTCTCCAAAAAGTCCTTCATCCGGTAAGTTCTTCTCCCTCAAACGATGTTGTATGCGGAGAAAACACAAATTGTACACAAGAGTTCAAAAAAAGGGGGA
The DNA here is from genome assembly GCF_028390025.1 of Pseudophryne corroboree. Lineage (NCBI taxonomy): Eukaryota > Metazoa > Chordata > Amphibia > Anura > Myobatrachidae > Pseudophryne > Pseudophryne corroboree. The sequence continues at coordinate 170,113 of NW_026970431.1, forward strand.
ATTTCTCCCAATGCAGATAGTTCAGAGTGATGGTGACTTCTCCCCGGACTCTATGGACTACGATGTGGTGGGAAAGTGTGGAGATATCCGTATGGGTTCACCCTGGTGTTTCAAAGTAAACTTGGCCTCTCACATGTGTGCTTACTTTCATGCAAATGAAAAAGGCCTATAAAGGTTTCTTTATAGCCCCCTAAGGGTATTCTTGGTACCGAAAGTGGGTACGCTCCAAACATTCACATGCAAACACTTCTGAAAGGATGCTCACATCTAGGCTTACTTCAGAAGGCGCCGTACTTTCATGTAAAGGTATCTTTATCCCAGCAGGCTGGATGGCCGTCCTCATTCACCTCCTTTGTTTCGTATTTAGGCTCGATGTAAAGCACAGAAACGGAGGGATGTATGAGGTTTCAATACATTTATTTTATAAAAATCAACGTGGATCAATAAAAACAAATTCTGAATGGTATACCACAACAAGCAATCTCATTGATGTTATATCAGCAAGGTCAAAAGGTGGGAAAAAAGATGTTAACCCGGGATGTCTCACCGTATTCTTGCTGATAGGAATGATTGGAGTGGTACCTCAGATCCTCACATGCTCCAACGCGTTTCGACTATTAAGTCTTTTTCAAGGTGCATGTGAGTAATAAAATGTCCTGATATTTATACCTAAGGGGACTGACTACTCCGCCCCTTCCCTAATATAACACCGCACCTAACAGAGCTCTGTGTTAGCAGGGTTCTTAGATCCCTCACCGCCAATTCAGGGGACCATAGAATATCGGTATAATTCAGTTGAGCCCATATCGTAAACCCCCCCCCAGAGGAGAGAGTTTAGGCCTACCTCTTTCCTCCTGGTCCTTACCCACTACACCAGGGTCCAGCGATTTGCATTCAGCAATTAAGAACAGTATTTTTCCATAATTCATTTGTTTATCCACGGTGTATCCCCCCCCCCAATATGTCCCCATACACATGGTTTTGTATTTATATTTTTCATTTTTTTTATTTTTATTTTACTTCTTTTTATATTTTATTATTTGTCCATTTGGTTCATTTGATTATCCACCCACAAAATATAGCAGGGTGGTATTTATCACAACATCATGCTATACATGCATTCGCTGTAATTACTCTTATAAATTTTTCCATCCATTATGCATTTCCTAAAACCATCACTTTTATTCTTCCACATCCAATTTATCCTTCAGTACATTGAGGGGAACATCATACTCATCTGCCAAACCCGGCCGCCACCCACGTCATGCGTTCCATTTGGATTTGGAACGCAAGACGACGCAGCCCACCACGCACGGGGCAGCCCACGTGACCATCAGTCACGTCGGACTCGTCCTTCACACTATTAGACGCGGCGCATACGAGCGCTACCACCAGCGGAAGCACAATGATCAGGTGCTTCCGCCGGAAGTCCGGACCATGCGTTCCACACGGTTGGAACGCATGGCGATAACACCACTTTCTCACCCTTTTCTCCCCATTCTCACCCATCCTATCTTACTATTCCACAGCAATTATGCATTCACCACTAGATTACCAGGGAAAAATCCCAGTTTATACAGAAATAAAGATCTTGATGATTCCACAGGGTTCCGCCCAGGAAGGGGCGGAGTAGTCAGTCCCCTTAGGTATAAATATCAGGACATTTCATTACTCACATGCACCTTGAAAAAGACTTAATAGTCGAAACACGTTGGAGCATGTGAGGATCTGAGGTACCACTCCAATCATCCCTATCAGCAAGAATACGGTGAGACATCCCGGGTTAACATCTTTTTTCCCACCTTTTGACCTTGCTGATATAACATCAATGAGATTGCTTGTTGTGGTATACCATTCAGAATTTGTTTTTATTGATCCACGTTGATTTTTATAAAATAAATGTATTGAAACCTCATACATCCCTCCGTTTCTGTGCTTTACATCGAGCCTAAATACGAAACAAAGGAGGTGAATGAGGACGGCCATCCAGCCTGCTGGGATAAAGATACCTTTACATGAAAGTACGGCGCCTTCTGAAGTAAGCCTAGATGTGAGCATCCTTTCAGAAGTGTTTGCATGTGAATGTTTGGAGCGTACCCACTTTCGGTACCAAGAATACCCTTAGGGGGTTATAAAGAAACCTTTATAGGCCTTTTTCATTTGCATGAAAGTAAGCACACATGTGAGAGGCCAAGTTTACTTTGAAACACCAGGGTGAACCCATACGGATATCTCCACACTTTCCCACCACATCGTAGTCCATAGAGTCCGTGGAGAAGTCACCATCACTCTGAACTATCTGCATTGGGAGAAATTCCCCCTTTTTTGAACTCTTGTGTACAATTTGTGTTTTCTCCGCATACAACATCGTTTGAGGGAGAAGAACTTACCGGATGAAGGACTTTTTGGAGAACAGCGAAGAAATTCTCTCACCCAAATAACTTTGTACTTTGACCCCACGGTGTAACACCATCGTTATCCACACGTTGCGCCCACAGCAGGTTCTATCCAATTTTTCTTTTTGTATACAAACATGATTGTGCATTTAAGTTGTCAGCACACATCTGCTTTGGTTCAAATGCACTGCATATTTTTCTTCAGTCAGCCAACAAAACAGCAATGGAAAAGATTAACATACTGTTGGTAAAGCAGTTGCATCAAATTTATTTTCTGCAATATAGCATGATAATCCATACTGACAGCTCTGGATAGTACCAGCACATTTCTTGCTGGACTTGGTAATGCAAAGAACACAGTAAACAGCTTCACTTTTTCCTCAAAAATAAATAATTGACTATTAAAAACCTAACAGTCTTAAATAAGAACATCAGTAAGCACCACTGGCATAATGGATAAGTCACTGCCCTCCTAAGCCAGGTGGTCCAAGTCCCATATGGGGTGGAAGTAATTACAGCAAGTGTCTCATCACTAGAGTTGATATTTTATCCTTGCTTCAACTGTAAAACAGTCTTGCAGTGTTTAGCTTGTAAAAAATGACCACAGAAGCTAAAATATGACATTAATTATGATAACATTGTTGTTGTTGTTTTTTTAAACCTTTTCTATCACTGTGGACAGCCTATTCAAGTGCCATCTGGCATGCATGTTCCTTTGTTGCTCATCATTCATCACCAAAAATGATTTTCTTTTTCAATTCTTATGACTGTACTGATTGTATTGAATAAAATCCACATCTAGCATAACCAATTAATGCTGCAAAGTGCTCCAGTGGCACAATTGGTCAGTGCGCGGTACTTATACGATAGTATCTGTTGAGCAATGCCGAGGTTGTGAGTTCAAGCCTCACCTGGAGCATCTTTGTATACTGTTTATTTTTTCCTTTTCTTGTGTCATTAGTCATTGATTATAAACTGCTACCTTAATATTTAATATGATATTACAAAGGATGGAAGAAAGAAAGAAAAAACACAAACATGATTGTGCATTTAAGTTGTCAGCACACATCTGCTTTGGTTCAAATGCACTGCATATCTTTCTTCAGTCAGCCAACAAAACAGCAATGGAAAAGATTAACATACTGTTGGTAAAGCAGTTGCATCAAATTGATTTTCTTCAATATAGCATGATAATCCATACTGACAGCTCTGGATAGTACCAGCACATTTCTTGCTGGACTTGGTAATGCAAAGAACACAGTAAACAGCTTCACTTTTTCCTCAAAAATAAATAATTGACTATTAAAAACCTAACAGTCTTAAATAAGAACATCAGTAAGCACCACTGGCATAATGGATAAGTTACTGCCCTCCTAAGCCAGGGGGTCCAAGTCCCATATGGGGTGGAATTCATTACAGCAAGTGTCTCATCACTAGAGTTGATATTTTATCCTTGCTTCAACTGTAAAACAGTCTTGCAGTGTTTAGCTTGTAAAAAATGACCACAGAAGCTAAAATATGACATTAATTATGATAACATTGTTGTTGTTGTTGTTTTTTAAACCTTTTCTATCACCGTGGACAGCTTATTCAAGTGCCATCTGGCATGCATGTTCCTTTGTTGCTCATCATTCATCACCAAAAATGATTTTCTTTTTCAATTCTTATGACTGTACTGATTGTATTGAATAAAATCCACATCTAGCATAACCAATCAATGCTGCAAAGTGCTCCAGTGGTGCAATTGGTCAGCGTGCGGTACTTATAAGACAGTATCTGTTGAGCAATGCCGAGGTTGTGAGTTCGAGCCTCACCTGGAGCAGCTTTGTATACTGTTTTTTTTCCTTTTCTTACGTCATTAGTTATTGATTATAAACTGCTACCTTAATATTTAATATGATATTACAAATGATGGAAGAAAGAAAGAAAAAACACAAACATGATTGTGCATTTAAGTTGTCAGCACACATCTGCATATCTTCCTTCAGTCAGCCAACAAAACAGCAATGGAAAAGATTAACATACTGTTGGCAAAGCAGTTGCATCAAATTGATTTTCTGCAATATAGCATGATAATCCATACTGACAGCTCTGGATAGTACCAGCACATTTCTTGCTGGACTTGGTAATGCAAAGAACACAGTAAACAGCTTCACTTTATCCTCAAAAATAAATAATTGACTATTAAAAACCTAACAGTCTTAAATAAGAACATCAGTAAGCACCACTGGCATAATGGATAAGTCACTGCCCTCCTAAGCCAGGGGGTCCAAGTCCCATATGGGGTGGAATTCATTACAGCAAGTGTCTCATCACTAGAGTTGATATTTTATCCTTGCTTCAACTGTAAAACAGTCTTGCAGTGTTTAGCTTGTAAAAAATGACCACAGAAGCTAAAATATGACAATAATTATGATAACATTGTTGTTGTTGTTTTTTAAACCTTTTCTATCACCGTGGACAGCTTATTCAAGTGCCATCTGGCATGCATGTTCCTTTGTTGCTCATCATTCATCACCAAAAATTATTTTCTTTTTCAATTCTTATGACTGTACTGATTGTATTGAATAAAATCCACATCTAGCATAACCAATCAATGCTGCAAAGTGCTCCAGTGGTGCAATTGGTCAGCGTGCGTTACTTATAAGACAGTATCTGTTGAGCAATGCCGAGGTTGTGAGTTCAAGCCTCACCTGGAGCATCTTTGTATACTGTTTTTTTCCTTTTCTTATGTCATTAGTCATTGATTATAAACTGCTACCTTAATAATTAATATGATATTACAAAGGATGGAAATAAGAAAGAAAAAACACAAACATGATTGTGCATTTAAGTTGTCAGCACACATCTGCTTTGGTTCAAATGCACTGCATATCTTCCTTCAGTCAGCCAACAAAACAGCAATGGAAAAGATTAACATACTGTTGGTAAAGCAGTTGCATCAAATTGATTTTCTGCAATATAGCATGATAATCCATACTGACAGCTCTGGATAGTACCAGCACATTTCTTGCTGGACTTGGTAATGCAAAGAACACAGCAAACAGCTTCACTTTTTCCTCAAAAATAAATAATTGACTATTAAAAACCTAACAGTCTTAAATAAGAACATCAGTACGCACCACTGGCATAATGGGTAAGGTACTGTTCTCCTAAGCCAGTGGTTGTGGGTTTAAGTCCCGTCTGAGTTGGAAGTCATTACAGCAAGTGTCTCATCACTAGAGTTGATATTTTATCCTTGCTTCAACTGTAAAACAGTCTTGCAGTGTTTAGCTTGTAAAAAATGACCACAGAAGCTAAAATATGACATTAATTATGATAACATTGTTGTTGTTGTTGTTGTTTTTTAAACCTTTTCTATCACCGTGGACAGCTTATTCAAGTGCCATCTGGCATGCATGTTCCTTTGTTGCTCATCATTCATCACCAAAAATGATTTTCTTTTTCAATTCTTATGACTGTACTGATTGTATTGAATAAAATCCACATCTAGCATAACCAATGAATGCTGCAAAGTGCTCCAGTGGCGCAATTGGTCAGCGCGCGGTACTAATAAGACAGTATCAGTTGAGCAATGCCGAGGTTGTGAGTTCAAGCCTTACCTGGAGCATATTTGTATACTGTTTTTTTTTCCTTTTCTTATGTCATTAGTCATTGATTATAAACTGCTACCTTAATATTTAATATGATATTACAAAGGATGGAAGAAAGAAAGAAAAAACACAAACATGATTGTGCATTTAAGAAGTCAGCACACATCTGCTTTGGTTCAAATGCACTGCATATCTTCCTTCAGTCAGCCAACAAAACAGCAACGGAAAAGATTAACATACTGTTGGTAAAGCAGTTGCATCAAATTGATTTTCTGCTATATAGCATGATAATCCATACTGACAGCTCTGGATAGTACCAGCACATTTCTTGCTGGACTTGGTAATGCAAAGAACACAGTAAACAGCTTTACTTTTTCCTCAAAAATAAATAATTGACTATTAAAAACCTAACAGTCTTAAATAAGAACATCAGTAAGCACCACTGGCATAATGGGTAAGGTACTGTTCTTCTAAGCCAGTGGTTGTGGGTTTAAGTCCCGTCTGAGTTGGAAGTCATTACAGCAAGTGTCTCATCACTAGAGTTGATATTTTATCCTTGCTTCAAGTGTAAAACAGTCTTGCAGTGTTTAGCTTTGAAAAAATGACCACAGAAGCTAAAATATGACATTAATTATGATAACATTGTTGTTGTTGTTTTTTTTTTAAACCTTTTCTATCACTGTGGACAGCTTATTCAAGTGCCATCTGGCATGCATGTTCCTTTGTTGCTCATCATTCATCACCAAAAATGATTTTCTTTTTCAATGCTTATGACTGTACTGATTGTATTGAATAAAATCCACATCTAGCATAACCAATCAATGCTGCAAAGTGCTCCAGTGGTGCAATTGGTCAGCATGCGGTACTTATAAGACAGTATCTGTTGAGCAATGCCGAGGTTGTGAGTTCAAGCCTCACCTGGAGCAGCTTTGTATACTGTTTTTTTTTCCTTTTCTTATGTCATTAGTCATTGATTATAAACTGCTACTTTAATATTTAATATGATATTACAAAGGATGGAAGAAAGAAAGAAAAAACACAAACATGATTGTGCATTTAAGTTGTCAGCACACATCTGCATATCTTCCTTCAGTCAGCCAACAAAACAGCAATGGAAAAGATTAACATACTGTTGGTAAAGCAGTTGCATCAAATTGATTTTCTGCAATATAGCATGATAATCCATACTGACAGCTCTGGATAGTACCAGCACATTTCTTGCTGGACTTGGTAATGCAAAGAACACAGTAAACAGCTTCACTTTTTCCTCAAAAATAAATAATTGACTATTAAAAACCTAACAGTCTTAAATAAGAACATCAGTAAGCACCACTGGCATAATGGGTAAGGCACTGTTCTCCTAAGCCAGTGGTTGTGGGTTTAAGTCCCATCTGAGTTGGAAGTCATTACAGCAAGTGTCTCATCACTAGAGTTGATATTTTATCCTTGCTTCAACTGTAAAACAGTCTTGCAGTGTTTAGCTTGTAAAAAATGACCACAGAAGCTAAAATATGACATTAATTATGATAACATTGTTGTTGTTGTTTTTTAAACCTTTTCTATCACCGTGGACAGCTTATTCAAGTGCCATCTGGCATGCATGTTCCTTTGTTGCTCATCATTCATCACCAAAAATGATTTTCTTTTTCAATTCTTATGACTGTACTGATTGTATTGAATAAAATACATATCTAGCATAACCAATTAATGCTGCAAAGTACTCCAGTGGCGCAATTGGTCAGCACGTGGTACTTATAAGACAGTATCTGTTGAGCAATGCCGAGGTTGTGAGTTCAAGCCTCACCTGGAGCATCTTTGTATTCTGTTTTTTTTTTCCTTTTCTTATGTCATTAGTTATTGATTATAAACTGCTACCTTAATATGTAATATGATATTACAAAGGATGGAAGAAAAAAAGAAAAAACACAAACATGATTGTGCATTTAAGTTGTCAGCACACATCTGCTTTGGTTCAAATGCACTGCATATCTTCCTTCAGTCAGCCAACAAAACAGCAATGGAAAAGATTAACATACTGTTGGTAAAGCAGTTGCATCAAATTGATTTTCTGCAATATAGCATGATAATCCATTCTGACAGCTCTGGATAGTACCAGCACATTTCTTGCTGGACTTGGTAATGCAAAGAACACAGTAAACAGCTTCACTTTTTTCTCAAAAATAAATAATTGACTATTAAAAACCTAACAGTCTTAAATAAGAACATCAGTAAGCACCACTGGCATAATGGATAAGTCACTGCCCTCCTAAGCCAGGGGGTCCAAGTCCCATATGGGGTGGAAGTAATTACAGCAAGTGTCTCATTACTAGAGTTGATATTTTATCCTTGCTTCAACTGTAAAACAGTCTTGCAGTGTTTAGCTTGTAAAAAATGACCACAGAAGCTAAAATATGACATTAATTATGATAACATTGTTGTTGTTGTTGTTGTTTTTTAAACCTTTTCTATCACCGTGGACAGCTTATTCAAGTGCCATCTGGCATGCATGTTCCTTTGTTGCTCATCATTCATCACCAAAAATGATTTTCTTTTTTAATTCTTATGACTGTACTGATTGTATTGAATAAAATCCACATCTAGCATAACCAATCAACGCTGCAAAGTGCTCCAGTGGTGCAATAGGTCAGCGTGCGGTACTTATAAGACAGTATCTGTTGAGCAATGCCGAGGTTGTGAGTTCAAGTCTCACCTGGAGCAGCTTTGTATACTGTTTTTTTTCCTTTTCTTATGTCATTAGTCATTGATTATAAACTGCTACCTTAATATTTAATATGATATTAAAAAGGATGGAAGAAAGAAAGAAAAAACACAAACATGATTGTGCATTTAAGTTGTCAGCACACATCTGCATATCTTCCTTCAGTCAGCCAACAAAACAGCAATGGAAAAGATTAACATACTGTTGGTAAAGCAGTTGCATCAAATTGATTTTCTGCAATATAGCATGATAATCCATACTGACAGCTCTGGATAGTACCAGCACATTTCTTGCTGGACTTGGTAATGCAAAGAACACAGTAAACAGCTTCACTTTTTACTCAAAAATAAATAATTGACTATTAAAAACCTAACAGTCTTAAATAAGAACATCAGTAAGCACCACTGGCATAATGGGTAAGGCACTGTTCTCCTAAGCCAGTGGTTGTGGGTTTAAGTCCCATCTGAGTTGGAAGTCATTACAGCAAGTGTCTCATCACTAGAGTTGATATTTTATCCTTGCTTCAACTGTAAAACAGTCTTGCAGTGTTTAGCTTGTAAAAAATGACCACAGAAGCTAAAATATGACATTAATTATGATAACATTGTTGTTGTTGTTTTTTAAACCTTTTCTATCAGCGTGGACAGCTTATTCAAGTGCCATCTGGCATGCATGTTCCTTTGTTGCTCATCATTCATCACCAAAAATGATTTTCTTTTTCAATTCTTATGACTGTACTGATTGTATTGAATAAAATACACATCTAGCATAACCAATTAATGCTGCAAAGTACTCCAGTGGCGCAATTGGTCAGCACGTGGTACTTATAAGACAGTATCTGTTGAGCAATGCCGAGGTTGTGAGTTCAAGCCTCACCTGGAGCATATTTGAATTCTGTTTTTTTTCCCCTTTTCTTATGTCATTAGTTATTGATTATAAACTGCTACCTTAATATGTAATATGATATTACAAAGGATGGAAGAAAAAAAGAAAAAACACAAACATGATTGTGCATTTAAGTTGTCAGCACACATCTGCTTTGGTTCAAATGCACTGCATATCTTCCTTCAGTCAGCCAACAAAACAGCAATGGAAAAGATTAACATACTGTTGGTAAAGCAGTTGCATCAAATTGATTTTCTGCAATATAGCATGATAATCCATTCTGACAGCTCTGGATAGTACCAGCATATTTCTTGCTGGACTTGGTAATGCAAAGAACACAGTAAACAGCTTCACTTTTTCCTCAAAAATAAATAATTGACTATTAAAAACCTAACAGTCTTAAATAAGAACATCAGTAAGCACCACTGGCATAATGGATAAGTCACTGCCCTCCTAAGCCAGGGGGTCCAAGTCCCGTCTGAGTTGGAAGTCATTACAGCAAGTGTCTCATCACTAGAGTTGATATTTTATCCTTCCTTCAACTGTACAACAGTCTTGCAGTGTTTAGCTTGTAAAAAATGACCACAGAAGCTAAAATATGACATTAATTATGATAACATTGTTGTTGTGGTTTTTTAAACCTTTTCTATCACCGTGGACAGATTATTCAAGTGCCATCTGGCATGCATGTTCCTTTGTTGCTCATCATTCATCACCAAAAATGATTTTCTTTTTCAATTCTTATGACTGTACTGATTGTATTAAATAAAATCCACATCTAGCATAACCAATTAATGATGCAAAGTGCTCCAGTGGCGCAATTGGTCAGCGCGCGGTACTTATAAGACAGTATCTGTTGAGCAATGCCGAAGTTGTGAGTTCAAGCCTCCCCTGGAGCAGCTTTGTATAATGTTTTTTTTTTCCTTTTTTTATGTCATTAGTCATTGATTATAAACTGCTACCTTAATATTTAATATGATATTACAAAGGATGGAAGAAAGAAAGAAAAAACACAAACATGATTGTGCATTTAAGTTGTCAGCACACATCTGCTTTGGTTCAAATGCACTGCATATCTTCCTTCAGTCAGCCAACAAAACAGCAATGGAAAAGATTAACATACTGTTGGTAAAGCAGTTGCATCAAATTGATTTTCTGCAATATAACATGATAATCCATACTGACAGCTCTGGATAGTACCAGCACATTTCTTGCTGGACTTGGTAATGCAAAGAACACAGTAAACAGCTTCACTTTTTTTCAAAAATAAATAATTGACTATTAAAAACCTATCAGTCTTAAATAAGGACATCAGTAAGCACCACTGGCATAATGGGTAAGGCACTGTTCTCTTAAACCAGTGGTTGTGGGTTTAAGTCCCATCTGAGTTGGAAGTCATTACAGCAAGTGTCTCATCACTAGAGTTGATATTTTATCCTTGCTTCAACTGTAAAACAGTCTTGCAGTGTTTAGCTTGTAAAAAATGACCACAGAAGCTAAAATATGACATTAATTATGATAACATTGTTGTTGTTGTTGTTTTTTAAACCTTTTCTATCAGCGTGGACAGCTTATTCAAGTGCCATCTGGCATGCATGTTCCTTTGTTGCTCATCATTCATCACCAAAAATGATTTTCTTTTTCAATTCTTATGACTGTACTGATTGTATTGAATAAAATACACATCTAGCATAACCAATTAATGCTGCAAAGTACTCCAGTGGCGCAATTGGTCAGCACGTGGTACTTATAAGACAGTATCTGTTGAGCAATGCCGAGGTTGTGAGTTCAAGCCTCACCTGGAGCATATTTGTATTCTGTTTTTTTTTCCCTTTTCTTATGTCTTTAGTTATTGATTATAAACTGCTACCTTAATATGTAATATGATATTACAAAGGATGGAAGAAAAAAAGAAAAAACACAAACATGATTGTGCATTTAAGTTGTCAGCACACATCTGCTTTGGTTCAAATGCACTGCATATCTTCCTTCAGTCAGCCAACAAAACAGCAATGGAAAAGATTAACATACTGTTGGTAAAGCAGTTGCATCAAATTGATTTTCTGCAATATAGCATGATAATCCATTCTGACAGCTCTGGATAGTACCAGCACATTTCTTGCTGGACTTGGTAATGCAAAGAACACAGTAAACAGCTTCACTTTTTCCTCAAAAATAAATAATTGACTATTAAAAACCTAACAGTCTTAAATAAGAACATCAGTAAGCACCACTGGCATAATGGATAAGTCACTGCCCTCCTAAGCCAGGGGGTCCAAGTCCCGTCTGAGTTGGAAGTCATTACAGCAAGTGTCTCTTCACTAGAGTTGATATTTTATCCTTCCTTCAACTGTACAACAGTCTTGCAGTGTTTAGCTTGTAAAAAATGACCACAGAAGCTAAAATATGACATTAATTATGATAACATTGTTGTTGTGGTTTTTTAAACATTTTCTATCACCGTGGACAGATTATTCAAGTGCCATCTGGCATGCATGTTCCTTTGTTGCTCATCATTCATCACCAAAAATGATTTTCTTTTTCAATTCTTATGACTGTACTGATTGTATTAAATAAAATCCACATCTAGCATAACCAATTAATGCTGCAAAGTGCTCCAGTGGCGCAATTGGTCAGCACGCGGTACTTATAAGACAGTATCTGTTGAGCAATGCCGAAGTTGTGAGTTCAAGCCTCCCCTGGAGCAGCTTTGTATAATGTTTTTTTTTTCCTTTTTTTATGTCATTAGTCATTGATTATAAACTGCTACCTTAATATTTAATATGATATTACAAAGGATGGAAGAAAGAAAGAAAAAACACAAACATGATTGTGCATTTAAGTTGTCAGCACACATCTGCTTTGGTTCAAATGCACTGCATATCTTCCTTCAGCCAGCCAACAAAACAGCAATGGAAAAGATTAACATACTGTTGGTAAAGCAGTTGCATCAAATTGATTTTCTGCAATATAGCATGATAATCCATACTGACAGCTCTGGATAGTACCAGCACATTTCTTGCTGGACTTGGTAATGCAAAGAACACAGTAAACAGCTTCACTTTTTTTCAAAAATAAATAATTGACTATTAAAAACCTATCAGTCTTAAATAAGGACATCAGTAAGCACCACTGGCATAATGGATAAGGCACTGTTATCCTAAGCCGGTGGTTGTGGGTTTAAGTCCTGTCTGAGTTGGAAGTCATTACAGCAAGTGTCTCATCACTAGAGTTGATATTTTATCCTTGCTTCAACTGTAAAACAGTCTTGCAGTGTTTAGCTTGTAAAAAATGACCACAGAAGCTAAAATATGACATTAATTATGATAACATTGTTGTTGTTGTTTTTTAAACCTTTTCTTTCACCGTGGACAGCTTATTCAAGTGCCATCTGGCATGCATGTTCCTTTGTTGCTCATCATTCATCACCAAAAATGATTTTCTTTTTCAATTCTTATGACTGTACTGATTGTATTGAATAAAATCCACATCTAGCATAACCAATTAATGCTGCAAAGTGCTCCAGTGGCGCAATTGGTCAGCACGCGGTACTTATAAGACAGTATCTGTTGAGCAATGCTGAGGTTGTGAGTTCAAGCCTCACCTGGAGCATATTTGAATACTATTTTTTTTTCTTTTCTTATGTCATTAGTCATTGATTATAAACTGGTAGCCTTAATATTTAATATGATATTACAAAGGATGAAGGAAAGAAAGAAAACACACAAACATGATTGTGCATTTAAGTTGTCAGCACATATCTGCTTTGGTTCAAATGCACTGCATATCTTCCTTCAGTCAGCCAACAAAACAGCAATGGAAAAGAATAACATACTGTTGGTAAAGCAGTTGCATCAAATTGATTTTCTGCAATATAGCATGATAATCCATACTGACAGCTCTGGATAGTACCAGCACTTTTCTTGCTGGACTTGGTAATGCAAAGAACACAGTAAACAGCTTCAATTTTTTCCCAAAAATAAATAATTGACTATTAAAACCCTATCAGTCTTAAATAAGGACATCAGTAAGCACCATTGGCATAATGGATAAGGCACTGTTCTCCTAAGCCAGTGGTTGTGGGTTTAAGTCCCGTCTGAGTTGGAAGTCATTACAGCAAGTGTCTCACCACTAGAGTTGATATTTTATCCTTGCTTCAACTGTAAAACAGTCTTGCAGTGTTTAGCTTGTAAAAAATGACTACAGAAGCTAAAATATGACATTAATTATGATAACATTGTTGTTGTTGTGTTTTAAACCTTTTCTATCACAGTGGACAGCTTATTCAAGTGCCATCTGGCATGCATGTTCCTTTGTTGCTCATCATTCATCACCAAAAATTATTTTCTTTTTCAATTCTTATGACTGTACTGATTGTATTGAATAAAATCCACATCTAGCATAACCAATTAATGCTGCAAAGTGCTCCAGTGGCGCAATTGGTCAGCACGCGGTACTTATAACACAGTATCTGTTGAGCAATGCCGAGGCTGTGAGTTCAAGCCTCACCTGGAGCAGCTTAGTAGAATGTTTTTTTTTTCTTTTTTTATGTCATTAGTCATTGATTATAAACTGCTACCTTAATGTTTAATATGATATTACAAAGGATGGAAGAAAGAAAGAAAAAACACAAACATGATTGTGCATTTAAGTTGTCAGCACACATCTGCTTTGGTTCAAATGCACTGCATATCTTCCTTCAGTCAGCCAACAAAACAGCAATTGAAAAGATTAACATACTGTTGGTAAAGCAGTTGCATCAAATTGATTTTCTGCAATATAGCATGATACTCCATACTGACAGCTCTGGATAGTACCAGCATATTTCTTGCTGGACTTGGTAATGCAAAGAACACAGTAAACAGCTTCACTTTTTCCTCAAAAATAAATAATTGACTATTATAAACCTAACAGTCTTAAATAAGAACATCAGTAAGCACCACTGGCATAATGGATAAGTCACTGCCCTCCTAAGACAGGGGGTCCAAGTTCCATATGGGGTGGAAGTCATTACAGCAAGTGTCTCATCACTAGAGTTGATATTTTATCCTTGCTTCGACTGTAAAACAGTCTTGCAGTGTTTAGCTTGCAAAAAATGACTACAGAAGCTAAAATAGGACATTTATTATGATAACATTGTTGTTTTTTTTAAACATTTTCTATCACCGTGGACAGCTTATTTAAGTACCATCTGGCATGCATGTTCCTTTGTTGCTCATCATTCATCACCAAAAATGATTTTCCTTTTCAATTCTTATGACTGTACTGATTGTATTGGATAAAATCCACATCTAGCATAACCAAATAATGCTGCAAAGTGCTCCAGTGGCGCAATTGGTCAGCACGCGGTACTTATAAGACAGTATCTGTTGAGCAATGCCGAGGTTGTGAGTTCAAGCCTCACCTGGAGCAGCTTTGTATAATGTTTTTTTTTTTCCTTTTTTTATGTCATTAGTCATTGAATATAAACTGCTACCTTAATGTTTAATATGATATTACAAAGGATGGAAGAAAGAAAGAAAAAACACAAACATGATTGTGCATTTAAGTTGTCAGCACACATCTGCTTTGGTTCAAATGCACTGCATATCTTCCTTCAGTCAGCCAACAAAACAGCAATGGAAAAGATTAACATACTGTTGGTAAAGCAGTTGCATCAAATTGATTTTCTGCAATATAGCATGATAATCCATACTGACAGCTCTGGATATTACCAGCACATTTCTTGCTGGACTTGGTAATGCAAAGAACACAGTAAACAGCTTCACTTTTTTTCAAAAATAAATAATTGACTATTAAAAACCTATCAGTCTTAAATAAGGACATCAGTAAGCACCACTGGCATAATGGATAAGGCACTGTTCTCCTAAGCCAGTGGTTGTGGGTTTAAGTCCCGTCTGAGTTGGAAGTCATTACAGCAAGTGTCTCATCACTAGAGTTGATATTTTATCCTTCCTTCAATTGTAAAACAGTCTTGCAGTGTTTAGCTTGTAAAAAATGACCACAGAAGCTAAAATATGAAATTTATTATGATAACATTGTTGTTGTTGTTTTTTAAACCTTTTCTATCACCGTGGACAGCTTATTAAAGTGCCATCTGGCATGCATGTTCCTTTGTTGCTCATCATTCATCACCGAAAATGATTTTCTTTTTCAATTCTTATGAATGTACTGATTGTATTGAATAAAATCCACATCTAGCATAACCAATTAATGCTGCAAAGTGCTCCAGTGGCACAATTGGTCAGCGCGCAAAACTTATAATGACAGTATCTGTTGAGCAATGCCAAAGTTGTGAGTTCAAGCCTCACCTGAAGCATCATTGTATACTGTTTTTTTTTTCCTTTTCTTATGTCATTAGTCATTGATTATAAACTGCTACCTTAATATTTAATATGATATTACAAAGGATGGAAGAAAGAAAGAAAAACACAAACATGATTGTGCATTTAAGTTGTCAGCACACATCTGCTTTGGTTCAAATGCACTGCATATCTTCCTTCAGTCAGCCAACAAAACAGCAATGGAAAAGAATAACATACTGTTGGTAAAGCAGTTGCATCAAATTGATTTTCTGCAATATAGCATGATAATCCATACTGACAGCTCTGGATAGTACCAGCATATTTCTTGCTGGACTTGGTAATGCAAAGAACACAGTAAACAGCTTCACTTTTTCCTCAAAAATAAATAATTGACTATTAAAAACCTAACAGTCTTAAATAAGAACATCAGTAAGCACCACTGGCATAATGGATAAGTCACTGCCCTCCTAAGACAGGGGGTCCAAGTTCCATATGGGGTGGAAGTCATTACAGCAAGTGTCTCATCACTAGAGTTGATATTTTATCCTTGCTTCGACTGTAAAACAGTCTTGCAGTGTTTAGCTTGCAAAAAATGACCACAGAAGCAAAAATATGACATTTATTATAATAACATTGTTGTTGTTTTTTTTAAACATTTTCTATCACCGTGGACAGCTTATTTAAGTACCATCTGGCATGCATGTTCCTTTGTTGCTCATCATTCATCACCAAAAATGATTTTCTTTTTCAATTCTTATGACTGTACTGATTACATTGAATAAAATCCACATCTAGCATAACCAAAAAATGTTGCAAAGTTCTCCAGTGGCGCGATTGGTCAGCGCGCGGTACTTATAAGACAGTATCTGTTGAGCAAGGCCGAGGTTGTGAGTTCAAGCCTCACCTGGAGCATCTTTGTATACTGTTTTTTTTCCTTTTCTTATGTCATTAGTCATTGATTATAAACTGGTAGCCTTAATATTTAATATGATATTACAAAGGATGGAAGAAAGAAAGAAAACACACAAACATGATTGTGCATTTAAGTTGTCAGCACACATCTGCTTTGGTTCAAATGCACTGCATATCTTCCTTCAGTCAGCCAACAAAACAGCAATGGAAAAGAAAAACATACTGTTGGTAAAGCAGTTGCATCAAATTGATTTTCTGCAATATAGCATAATAATCCATACTGACAGCTCTGGATAGTACCAGCACATTTCTTGCTGGACTTGGTAATGCAAAGAACACAGTAAACAGCTTAATTTTTTCCCCAAAAATAAATAATTGACTATTAAAACCCTATCAGTCTTAAATAAGGACATCAGTAAGCACCACTGGCATAATGGATAAGGCACTGTTCTCCTAAGCCAGTGGTTGTGGGTTTAAGTCCAGTCTGAGTTGGAAGTCATTACAGCAAGTGTCTCATCAGTAGAGTTGATATTTTATCCTTCCTTCAACTGTAAAACAGTCTTGCAGTGTTAAGCTTGCAAAAAATGACCACAGAAGCTAAAATATGACATTTATTATGATAACATTGTTGTTGGGTTTTTTTTAAACATTTTCTATCACCGTGGACAGCTTATTTAAGTACCATCTGGCATGCATGTTCCTTTGTTGCTCATCATTCATCACCAAAAATGATTTTCTTTTTCAATTCTTATGACTGTACTGATTGCATTGAATAAAATCCACATCTAGCATAACCAGTCAATGATGCAAAGTGCTCCAGTGGTGCAATTGGTCAGCGCGCGGTACTTATAAGACAGTATCTGTTGAGCAATGCCGAGGTTGTGAGTTCAAGCCTCACCTGGAGCATCTTTGTCTACTGTTTTTTTTCCTTTTCTTATGTCATTAGTCATTGATTATAAACTGGTAGCCTTAATATTTAATATGATATTACAAAGGATGGAAGAAAGAAAGAAAACACACAAACATGATTGTGCATTTAAGTTGTCAGCACACATCTGCTTTGGTTCAAATGCGCTGCATATCTTCCTTCAGTCAGCCAACAAAACAGCAATGGAAAAGATTAACATACTGTTGGTAAAGCAGTTGCATCAAATTGATTTTCTGCAATATAGCATGATAATCCATACTGACAGCTCTGGATAGTACCAGCACATTTCTTGCTGGACTTGGTAATGCAAAGAACACAGTAAACAGCTTCACTTTTCCCTCAAAAATAAATAATTGACTATTAAAAACCTATCAGTCTTAAATATAGACATCAGTAAGCACCACTGGCATAATGGATATGGCTCTGTTCTCCTAAGCCAGTGGTTGTGGGTTTAAGTCCAGTCTGAGTTGGAAGTAATTACAGCAAGTGTCTCATCACTAGAGTTGATATTTTATCCTTGCTTCAACTGTACAACAGTCTTGCAGTGTTTAGCTTGTAAAAAATGACCACAGAAGCTAAAATATGACATTAATTATGATCACATTGTTGTTGTTGTTTTTTAAACCTTTTCTATCACCGTGGACAGCTCATTCAAGTGCCATCTGGCATGCATGTTCCTTTGTTGCTCATCATTCATCACCAAAAATGATTTTCTTTTTCAATTCTTATGACTGTACTGATTGTATTGAATAAAATCCACATCTAGCATAACCAATTAATGCTGCAAAGTACTCAAGTGGCACAATTGGTCAGCGCGCAGTACTTATAAAACAGTATCTGTTGAGCAACGCCGAGGTTGTGAGTTCAAGCCTCACCTGGAGCATCTTTGTATACTGTGTTTTTTTCCTTTTCTTATGTCATTAGTCATTGATTATAAACTGGTAGCCTTAATATTTAATATGATATTACAAAGGATGGAAGAAAGAAAGAAAACACACAAACATGATTGTGCATTTAAGTTGTCAGCACACATCTGCTTTGGTTCAAATGCACTGCATATCTTCCTTCAGTCAGCCAACAAAACAGCAATGGAAAAGAATAACATACTGTTGGTAAAGCAGTTGCATCAAATTGATTTTCTGCAATATAGCATGATAATCAATACTGACAGCTCTGGATAGTACCAGCACATTTCTTGCTGGACTTGGTAATGCAAAGAACACAGTAAACAGCTTCAATTTTTAAAAATAAATACATAATTGACTATTAAAACCCTATCAGTCTTAAATAAGGACATCAGTAAGCACCACTGGCATAATGGATAAGGCACTGTTCTCCTAAGCCAGTGGTTGTGGGTTTAAGTCCCGTATGAGTTGGAAGTCATTACAGCAAGTGTCTCATCACTAGAGTTGATATTTTATCCTTGCTTCAACTGTAAAACAGTCTTGCAGTGTTTAACTTGTAAAAAATGACCACAGAAGCTAAAATATGACATTAATTATGATAACATTGTTGTTGTTGTTGTCTTTTAAACCTTTTCTATCACAGTGGACAGCTTATTCAAGTGCCATCTGGCATGCATGTTCCTTTGTTGCTCATCATTCATCACCGAAAATGATTTTCTTTTTCAATTCTTATGACTGTACTGATTGTATTGAATAAAATCCACATCTAGCATAACCAAATAATGCTGAAAAGTGCTCCAGTGACGCAATTGGTCAGCGCGCGGTACTTATAAGACAGTATCTGTTGAGCAATGCCGAGGTTGTGAGTTCAAGCCTCACCTGGAGCATCTTTGTATACTGTTTTTTTTCCTTTTCTTATGTCATTAGTCATTGATTATAAACTGCTACCTTAATATTTAATATGATATTACAAAGGATGGAAGAAAGAAAGAAAAAACACAAACATGATTGTGCATTAAAGTTGTCAGCACACATCTACTTTGGTTCAAATGCACTGCATATCTTCCTTCAGTCAGCCAACAAAACAGCAATGGAAAAGATTAACATACTGTTGGTAAAGCAGTTGCATCAAATTGATTTTCTGCAATATAGCATGATAATCCATACTGACAGCTCTGGATAGTACCAGCACATTTCTTGCTGGACTTGGTAATGCAAAGAACACAGTAAACAGCTTCACTTTTTCCTCAAAAATAAATAATTGACTATTAAAAACCTAACAGTCTTAAATAAGAACATCAGTAAGCACCACTGGCATAATAGATAAGTCACTGCCCTCCTAAGACAGGGGGTCCAAGTTCCATATGGGGTGGAAGTCATTATAGCAAGTGTCTCATCACTAGAGTTGATATTTTATCCTTGCTTTGACTGTAAAACAGTCTTGCAGTGTTTAGCTTGCAAATAATGACCACAGAAGCTAAAATATGACATTTATTATGAAAACATTGTTGTTGTTTTTTTTAAAACATTTTCTATCACCGTGGACAGCTTATTTAAGTACCATCTGGCATGCATGTTCCTTTGTTGCTCATCATTCATCACCAAAAATGATTTTCTTTTTCAATTCTTATGACTGTACTAATTGCATTGAATAAAATCCACATCTAGCATAACCAATCAATGATTCAAAGCGCTCCAGTGGCGCAATTGGTCAGCGCTCGGTACTTATAAGACAGTATCTGTTGAGCAATGCTGAGGTTGTGAGTTCAAGCCTCACATAGAGCATCTTTGTATACTGTTTTTTTTCCTTTTCTTATGTCATTAGTCATTGATTATAAACTGGTAGCCTTAATATTTAATATGATATTACAAAGGATGGAAGAAAGAAAGAAAACACACAAACATGATTGTGCATTTAAGTTGTCAGCACACATCTGCTTTGGTTCAAATGCACTGCATATCTTCCTTCAGTCAGCCAACAAAACAGCAATGGAAAAGAATAACATACTGTTGGTAAAGCAGTTGCATCAAATTGATTTTCTGCAATATAGCATGATAATCCATACTGACAGCTCTGGATAGTACCAGCACTTTTCTTGCTGGACTTGGTAATGCAAAGAACACAGTAAACAGCTTCAATTTAAAAAAAAATAATAATAATTGACTATTAAAACCCTATCAGTCTTAAATAAGGACATCAGTAAGCACCACTGGCATAATGGATAAGGCACTGTTCTCCTAAGCCAGTGGTTGTGGGTTTAAGTCCCGTCTGAGTTGGAAGTCATTACAGCAAGTGGCTCATCACTATAGTTGATATTTTATCCTTGCTTTAACTGTAAAACAGTCTTGCAGTGTTTAGCTTGTAAAAAATGACCACAGAAGCTAAAATATGACATTAATTATGATAACATTGTTGTTGTTTTTTAAACCTTTTCTATCACAGTGGACAGCTTATTCAAGTGCCATCTGGCATGCATGTTACTTTGCTGCTCATCATTCATCACCAAAAATGATTTTCTTTTTCAATTCTTATGACTGTACTGATTGTATTGAATAAAATCCACATCTAGCATAACCAATTAATGCTGTAAAGTGCTCCAGTGGCGCAATTGGTCAGCGCTTGGTTCTTATAAGACAGTATCTGTTGAGCAATGCCGAGGTTGTGAGTTCAAGCCTCACCTGGAGCAGCTTTGTATAATGTTTTTTTTTTCTTTTTTTATGTCATTAGTCATTGATTATAAACTCCTACCTTAATGTTTAATATGATATTACAAAGGATGGAAGAAAGAAATAAAAAACACAAACATGATTGTGCATTTAAGTTGTCAGCACACATCTGCTTTGGTTCAAATGCACTGCATATCTTCCTTCAGTCAGCCAACAAAACAGCAATGGAAAAGATTAACATACTGTTGGTAAAGCAGTTGCATCAAATTGATTTTCTGCAATATAGCATGATAATCCATACTGACAGCTCTGGATAGTACCAGCACATTTCTTGCTGGACTTGGTAATGCAAAGAACACAGTAAACAGCTTCACTTTTTTTCAAAAATAAATAATTGACTATTAAAAACCTATCAGTCTTAAATAAGGACATCAGTAAGCACCACTGGCATAATGGATAAGGCACTGTTATCCTAAGCCGGTGGTTGTGGGTTTAAGTCCTGTCTGAGTTGGAAGTCATTACAGCAAGTGTCTCATCACTAGAGTTGATATTTTATCCTTGCTTCAACTGTAAAACAGTCTTGCAGTGTTTAGCTTGTAAAAAATGACCACAGAAGCTAAAATATGACATTAATTATGATAACATTGTTGTTGTTGTTTTTTAAACCTTTTCTTTCACCGTGGAGAGCTTATTCAAGTGCCATCTGGCATGCATGTTCCTTTGTTGCTCATCATTCATCACCAAAAATGATTTTCTTTTTCAATTCTTATGACTGTACTGATTGTATTGAATAAAATACACATCTAGCATAACCAATTAATGCTGCAAAGTACTCCAGTGGCGCAATTGGTCAGCACGTGGTACTTATAAGACAGTATCTGTTGAGCAATGCCGAGGTTGTGAGTTCAAGCCTCACCTGGAGCATCTTTGTATTCTGTTTTTTTTTTTCCCTTTTCTTATGTCATTAGTTATTGATTATAAACTGCTACCTTAATATGTAATATGATATTACAAAGGATGGAAGAAAAAAAGAAAAAACACAAACATTATTGTGCATTTAAGTTGTCAGCACACATCTGCTTTGGTTCAAATGCACTGCATATCTTCCTTCAGTCAGCCAACAAAACAGCAATGGAAAAGATTAACATACTGTTGGTAAAGCAGTTGCATCAAATTGATTTTCTGCAATATAGCATGATAATCCATTCTGACAGCTCTGGATAGTACCAGCACATTTCTTGCTGGACTTGGTAATGCAAAGAACACAGTAAACAGCTTCACTTTTTCCTCAAAAATAAATAATTGACTATTAAAAACCTAACAGTCTTAAATAAGAACATCAGTAAGCACCACTGGCATAATAGATAAGTCACTGCCCTCCTAAGACAGGGGGTCCAAGTTCCATATGGGGTGGAAGTCATTATAGCAAGTGTCTCATCACTAGAGTTGATATTTTATCCTTGCTTTGACTGTAAAACAGTCTTGCAGTGTTTAGCTTGCAAATAATGACCACAGAAGCTAAAATATGACATTTATTATGAAAACATTGTTGTTGTTTTTTTTAAAACATTTTCTATCACCGTGGACAGCTTATTTAAGTACCATCTGGCATGCATGTTCCTTTGTTGCTCATCATTCATCACCAAAAATGATTTTCTTTTTCAATTCTTATGACTGTACTAATTGCATTGAATAAAATCCACATCTAGCATAACCAATTAATGCTGTAAAGTGCTCCAGTGGCGCAATTGGTCAGCGCTTGGTTCTTATAAGACAGTATCTGTTGAGCAATGCTGAGGTTGTGAGTTCAAGCCTCACCTGGAGCAGCTTTGTATAATGTTTTTTTTTTTCTTTTTTTATGTCATTAGTCATTGATTATAAACTCCTACCTTAATGTTTAATATGATATTACAAAGGATGGAAGAAAGAAATAAAAAACACAAACATGATTGTGCATTTAAGTTGTCAGCACACATCTGCTTTGGTTCAAATGCACTGCATATCTTCCTTCAGTCAGCCAACAAAACAGCAATGGAAAAGATTAACATACTGTTGGTAAAGCAGTTGCATCAAATTGATTTTCTGCAATATAGCATGATAATCCATACTGACAGCTCTGGATAGTACCAGCACATTTCTTGCTGGACTTGGTAATGCAAAGAACACAGTAAACAGCTTCACTTTTTTTCAAAAATAAATAATTGACTATTAAAAACCTATCAGTCTTAAATAAGGACATCAGTAAGCACCACTGGCATAATGGATAAGGCACTGTTATCCTAAGCCGGTGGTTGTGGGTTTAAGTCCTGTCTGAGTTGGAAGTCATTACAGCAAGTGTCTCATCACTAGAGTTGATATTTTATCCTTGCTTCAACTGTAAAACAGTCTTGCAGTGTTTAGCTTGTAAAAAATGACCACAGAAGCTAAAATATGACATTAATTATGATAACATTGTTGTTGTTGTTTTTTAAACCTTTTCTTTCACCGTGGAGAGCTTATTCAAGTGCCATCTGGCATGCATGTTCCTTTGTTGCTCATCATTCATCACCAAAAATGATTTTCTTTTTCAATTCTTATGACTGTACTGATTGTATTGAATAAAATACACATCTAGCATAACCAATTAATGCTGCAAAGTACTCCAGTGGCGCAATTGGTCAGCACGTGGTACTTATAAGACAGTATCTGTTGAGCAATGCCGAGGTTGTGAGTTCAAGCCTCACCAGGAGCATCTTTGTATTCTGTTTTTTTTTTTCCCTTTTCTTATGTCATTAGTTATTGATTATAAACTGCTACCTTAATATGTAATATGATATTACAAAGGATGGAAGAAAAAAAGAAAAAACACAAACATTATTGTGCATTTAAGTTGTCAGCACACATCTGCTTTGGTTCAAATGCACTGCATATCTTCCTTCAGTCAGCCAACAAAACAGCAATGGAAAAGATTAACATACTGTTGGTAAAGCAGTTGCATCAAATTGATTTTCTGCAATATAGCATGATAATCCATTCTGACAGCTCTGGATAGTACCAGCACATTTCTTGCTGGACTTGGTAATGCAAAGAACACAGTAAACAGCTTCACTTTTTCCTCAAAAATAAATAATTGACTATTAAAAACCTAACAGTCTTAAATAAGAACATCAGTAAGCACCACTGGCATAATAGATAAGTCACTGCCCTCCTAAGACAGGGGGTCCAAGTTCCATATGGGGTGGAAGTCATTATAGCAAGTGTCTCATCACTAGAGTTGATATTTTATCCTTGCTTTGACTGTAAAACAGTCTTGCAGTGTTTAGCTTGCAAATAATGACCACAGAAGCTAAAATATGACATTTATTATGAAAACATTGTTGTTGTTTTTTTTTAAAACATTTTCTATCACCGTGGACAGCTTATTTAAGTACCATCTGGCATGCATGTTCCTTTGTTGCTCATCATTCATCACCAAAAATGATTTTCTTTTTCAATTCTTATGACTGTACTAATTGCATTGAATAAAATCCACATCTAGCATAACCAATCAATGATTCAAAGCGCTCCAGTGGCGCAATTGGTCAGCGCTCGGTACTTATAAGACAGTATCTGTTGAGCAATGCTGAGGTTGTGAGTTCAAGCCTCACATGGAGCATCTTTGTATATTGTTTTTTTTCCTTTTCTTATGTCATTAGTCATTGATTATAAACTGGTAGCCTTAATATTTAATATGATATTACAAAGGATGGAAGAAAGAAAGAAAACACACAAACATGATTGTGCATTTAAGTTGTCAGCACACATCTGCTTTGGTTCAAATGCACTGCATATCTTCCTTCAGTCAGCCAACAAAACAGCAATGGAAAAGAATAACATACTGTTGGTAAAGCAGTTGCATCAAATTGATTTTCTGCAATATAGCATGATAATCCATACTGACAGCTCTGGATAGTACCAGCACTTTTCTTGCTGGACTTGGTAATGCAAAGAACACAGTAAACAGCTTCAATTTAAAAAAAAATAATAATAATTGACTATTAAAACCCTATCAGTCTTAAATAAGGACATCAGTAAGCACCACTGGCATAATGGATAAGGCACTGTTCTCCTAAGCCAGTGGTTGTGGGTTTAAGTCCCGTCTGAGTTGGAAGTCATTACAGCAAGTGGCTCATCACTATAGTTGATATTTTATCCTTGCTTTAACTGTAAAACAGTCTTGCAGTGTTTAGCTTGTAAAAAATGACCACAGAAGCTAAAATATGACATTAATTATGATAACATTGTTGTTGTTTTTTAAACCTTTTCTATCACAGTGGACAGCTTATTCAAGTGCCATCTGGCATGCATGTTACTTTGCTGCTCATCATTCATCACCAAAAATGATTTTCTTTTTCAATTCTTATGACTGTACTGATTGTATTGAATAAAATCCACATCTAGCATAACCAATTAATGCTGTAAAGTGCTCCAGTGGCGCAATTGGTCAGCGCTTGGTTCTTATAAGACAGTATCTGTTGAGCAATGCCGAGGTTGTGAGTTCAAGCCTCACCTGGAGCAGCTTTGTATAATGTTTTTTTTTTTCTTTTTTTATGTCATTAGTCATTGATTATAAACTCCTACCTTAATGTTTAATATGATATTACAAAGGATGGAAGAAAGAAATAAAAAACACAAACATGATTGTGCATTTAAGTTGTCAGCACACATCTGCTTTGGTTCAAATGCACTGCATATCTTCCTTCAGTCAGCCAACAAAACAGCAATGGAAAAGATTAACATACTGTTGGTAAAGCAGTTGCATCAAATTGATTTTCTGCAATATAGCATGATAATCCATACTGACAGCTCTGGATAGTACCAGCACATTTCTTGCTGGACTTGGTAATGCAAAGAACACAGTAAACAGCTTCACTTTTTTTCAAAAATAAATAATTGACTATTAAAAACCTATCAGTCTTAAATAAGGACATCAGTAAGCACCACTGGCATAATGGATAAGGCACTGTTATCCTAAGCCGGTGGTTGTGGGTTTAAGTCCTGTCTGAGTTGGAAGTCATTACAGCAAGTGTCTCATCACTAGAGTTGATATTTTATCCTTGCTTCAACTGTAAAACAGTCTTGCAGTGTTTAGCTTGTAAAAAATGACCACAGAAGCTAAAATATGACATTAATTATGATAACATTGTTGTTGTTGTTTTTTAAACCTTTTCTTTCACCGTGGAGAGCTTATTCAAGTGCCATCTGGCATGCATGTTCCTTTGTTGCTCATCATTCATCACCAAAAATGATTTTCTTTTTCAATTCTTATGACTGTACTGATTGTATTGAATAAAATACACATCTAGCATAACCAATTAATGCTGCAAAGTACTCCAGTGGCGCAATTGGTCAGCACGTGGTACTTATAAGACAGTATCTGTTGAGCAATGCCGAGGTTGTGAGTTCAAGCCTCACCTGGAGCATCTTTGTATTCTGTTTTTTTTTTCCCTTTTCTTATGTCATTAGTTATTGATTATAAACTGCTACCTTAATATGTAATATGATATTACAAAGGATGGAAGAAAAAAAGAAAAAACACAAACATTATTGTGCATTTAAGTTGTCAGCACACATCTGCTTTGGTTCAAATGCACTGCATATCTTCCTTCAGTCAGCCAACAAAACAGCAATGGAAAAGATTAACATACTGTTGGTAAAGCAGTTGCATCAAATTGATTTTCTGCAATATAGCATGATAATCCATTCTGACAGCTCTGGATAGTACCAGCACATTTCTTGCTGGACTTGGTAATGCAAAGAACACAGTAAACAGCTTCACTTTTTTCTCAAAAATAAATAATTGACTATTAAAAACCTAACAGTCTTAAATAAGAACATCAGTAAGCACCACTGGCATAATGGATAAGTCACTGCCCTCCTAAGCCAGGGGGTCCAAGTCCCATATGGGGTGGAAGTAATTACAGCAAGTGTCTCATCACTAGAGTTGATATTTTATCCTTGCTTCAACTGTAAAACAGTCTTGCAGTGTTTAGCTTGTAAAAAATGACCACAGAAGCTAAAATATGACATTAATTATGATAACATTGTTGTTGTTGTTGTTGTTTTTTAAACCTTTTCTATCACCGTGGACAGCTTATTCAAGTGCCATCTGGCATGCATGTTCCTTTGTTGCTCATCATTCATCACCAAAAATGATTTTCTTTTTTAATTCTTATGACTGTACTGATTGTATTGAATAAAATCCACATCTAGCATAACCAACCAATGCTGCAAAGTGCTCCAGTGGTGCAATAGGTCAGCGTGCGGTACTTATAAGACAGTATCTGTTGAGCAATGCCGAGGTTGTGAGTTCAAGTCTCACCTGGAGCAGCTTTGTATACTGTTTTTTTTCCTTTTCTTATGTCATTAGTCATTGATTATAAACTGCTACCTTAATATTTAATATGATATTAAAAAGGATGGAAGAAAGAAAGAAAAAACACAAACATGATTGTGCATTTAAGTTGTCAGCACACATCTGCATATCTTCCTTCAGTCAGCCAACAAAACAGCAATGGAAAAGATTAACATACTGTTGGTAAAGCAGTTGCATCAAATTGATTTTCTGCAATATAGCATGATAATCCATACTGACAGCTCTGGATAGTACCAGCACATTTCTTGCTGGACTTGGTAATGCAAAGAACACAGTAAACAGCTTCACTTTTTCCTCAAAAATAAATAATTGACTATTAAAAACCTAACAGTCTTAAATAAGAACATCAGTAAGCACCACTGGCATAATGGGTAAGGCACTGTTCTCCTAAGCCAGTGGTTGTGGGTTTAAGTCCCCTCTGAGTTGGAAGTCATTACAGCAAGTGTCTCATCACTAGAGTTGATATTTTATCCTTGCTTCAACTGTAAAACAGTCTTGCAGTGTTTAGCTTGTAAAAAAATGACCACAGAAGCTAAAATATGACATTAATTATGATAACATTGTTGTTGTTGTTTTTTAAACCTTTTCTATCAGCGTGGACAGCTTATTCAAGTGCCATCTGGCATGCATGTTCCTTTGTTGCTCATCATTCATCACCAAAAATGATTTTCTTTTTCAATTCTTATGACTGTACTGATTGTATTGAATAAAATACACATCTAGCATAACCAATTAACGCTGCAAAGTACTCCAGTGGCGCAATTGGTCAGCACGTGGTACTTATAAGACAGTATCTGTTGAGCAATTTCGAGGTTGTGAGTTCAAGCCTCACCTGGAGCATATTTGTATTCTGTTTTTTTTTCCCTTTTCTTATGTCATTAGTTATTGATTATAAACTGCTACCTTAATATGTAATATGATATTACAAAGGATGGAAGAAAAAAAGAAAAAACACAAACATGATTGTGCATTTAAGTTGTCAGCACACATCTGCTTTGGTTCAAATGCACTGCATATCTTCCTTCAGTCAGCCAACAAAACAGCAATGGAAAAGATTAACATACTGTTGGTAAAGCAGTTGCATCAAATTGATTTTCTGCAATATAGCATGATAATCCATTCTGACAGCTCTGGATAGTACCAGCACATTTCTTGCTGGACTTGGTAATGCAAAGAACACAGTAAACAGCTTCACTTTTTCCTCAAAAATAAATAATTGACTATTAAAAACCTAACAGTCTTAAATAAGAACATCAGTAAGCACCACTGGCATAATGGATAAGTCACTGCCCTCCTAAGCCAGGGGGTCCAAGTCCCGTCTGAGTTGGAAGTCATTACAGCAAGTGTCTCTTCACTAGAGTTGATATTTTATCCTTCCTTCAACTGTACAACAGTCTTGCAGTGTTTAGCTTGTAAAAAATGACCACAGAAGCTAAAATATGACATTAATTATGATAACATTGTTGTTGTGGTTTTTTAAACATTTTCTAACACCGTGGACAGATTATTCAAGTGCCATCTGGCATGCATGTTCCTTTGTTGCTCATCATTCATCACCAAAAATGATTTTCTTTTTCAATTCTTATGACTGTACTGATTGTATTAAATAAAATCCACATCTAGCATAACCAACTAATGCTGCAAAGTGCTCCAGTGGCGCAATTGGTCAGCGCGCGGTACTTATAAGACAGTATCTGTTGAGCAATGCCGAAGTTGTGAGTTCAAGCCTCCCCTGGAGCAGCTTTGTATAATGTTTTTTTTTCCTTTTTTTATGTCATTAGTCATTGATTATAAACTGCTACCTTAATATTTAATATGATATTACAAAGGATGGAAGAAAGAAAGAAAAAACACAAACATGATTGTGCATTTAAGTTGTCAGCACACATCTGCTTTGGTTCAAATGCACTGCATATCTTCCTTCAGCCAGCCAACAAAACAGCAATGGAAAAGATTAACATACTGTGGGTAAAGCAGTTGCATCAAATTGATTTTCTGCAATATAGCATGATAATCCATACTGACAGCTCTGGATAGTACCAGCACATTTCTTGCTGGACTTGGTAATGCAAAGAACACAGTAAACAGCTTCACTTTTTTTCAAAAATAAATAATTGACTATTAAAAACCTATCAGTCTTAAATAAGGACATCAGTAAGCACCACTGGCATAATGGATAAGGCACTGTTATCCTAAGCCGGTGGTTGTGGGTTTAAGTCCTGTCTGAGTTGGAAGTCATTACAGCAAGTGTCTCATCACTAGAGTTGATATTTTATCCTTGCTTCAACTGTAAAACAGTCTTGCAGTGTTTAGCTTGTAAAAAATGACCACAGAAGCTAAAATATGACATTAATTATGATAACATTGTTGTTGTTGTTTTTTAAACCTTTTCTTTCACCGTGGACAGCTTATTCAAGTGCCATCTGGCATGCATGTTCCTTTGTTGCTCATCATTCATCACCAAAAATGATTTTCTTTTTCAATTCTTATGACTGTACTGATTGTATTGAATAAAATCCACATCTAGCATAACCAATTAATGCTGCAAAGTGCTCTAGTGGCGCAATTGGTCAGCACGCGGTACTTATAAGACAGTATCTGTTGAGCAATGCTGAGGTTGTGAGTTCAAGCCTCACCTGGAGCATCTTTGAATACTATTTTTTTTTCTTTTCTTATGTCATTAGTCATTGATTATAAACTGGTAGCCTTAATATTTAATATGATATTACAAAGGATGAAGGAAAGAAAGAAAACACACAAACATGATTGTGCATTTAAGTTGTCAGCACATATCTGCTTTGGTTCAAATGCACTGCATATCTTCCTTCAGTCAGCCAACAAAACAGCAATGGAAAAGAATAACATACTGTTGGTAAAGCAGTTGCATCAAATTGATTTTCTGCAATATAGCATGATAATCCATACTGACAGCTCTGGATAGTACCAGCACTTTTCTTGCTGGACTTGGTAATGCAAAGAACACAGTAAACAGCTTCAATTTTTCCCCAAAAATAAATAATTGACTATTAAAACCCTATCAGTCTTAAATAAGGACATCAGTAAGCACCATTGGCATAATGGATAAGGCACTGTTCTCCTAAGCCAGTGGTTGTGGGTTTAAGTCCCGTCTGAGTTGGAAGTCATTACAGCAAGTGTCTCACCACTAGAGTTGATATTTTATCCTTGCTTCAACTGTAAAACAGTCTTGCAGTGTTTAGCTTGTAAAAAATGACTACAGAAGCTAAAATATGACATTAATTATGATAACATTGTTGTTGTTGTGTTTTAAACCTTTTCTATCACAGTGGACAGCTTATTCAAGTGCCATCTGGCATGCATGTTCCTTTGTTGCTCATCATTCATCACCAAAAATTATTTTCTTTTTCAATTCTTATGACTGTACTGATTGTATTGAATAAAATCCACATCTAGCATAACCAATTAATGCTGCAAAGTGCTCCAGTGGCGCAATTGGTCAGCGCGCGGTACTTATAACACAGTATCTGTTGAGCAATGCCGAGGCTGTGAGTTCAAGCCTCACCTGGAGCAGCTTAGTAGAATGTTTTTTTTTCCTTTTTTTATGTCATTAGTCATTGATTATAAACTGCTACCTTAATGTTTAATATGATATTACAAAGGATGGAAGAAAGAAAGAAAAAACACAAACATGATTGTGCATTTAAGTTGTCAGCACACATCTGCTTTGGTTCAAATGCACTGCATATCTTCCTTCAGTCAGCCAACAAAACAGCAATGGAAAAGATTAACATACTGTTGGTAAAGCAGTTGCATCAAATTGATTTTCTGCAATATAGCATGATAATCCATACTGACAGCTCTGGATAGTACCAGCATATTTCTTGCTGGACTTGGTAATGCAAAGAACACAGTAAACAGCTTCACTTTTTCCTCAAAAATAAATAATTGACTATTATAAACCTAACAGTCTTAAATAAGAACATCAGTAAGCACCACTGGCATAATGGATAAGTCACTGCCCTCCTAAGACAGGGGGTCCAAGTTCCATATGGGGTGGAAGTCATTACAGCAAGTGTCTCATCACTAGAGTTGATATTTTATCCTTGCTTCGACTGTAAAACAGTCTTGCAGTGTTTAGCTTGCAAAAAATGACTACAGAAGCTAAAATATGACATTTATTATGATAACATTGTTGTTTTTTTTAAACATTTTCTATCACCGTGGACAGCTTATTTAAGTACCATCTGGCATGCATGTTCCTTTGTTGCTCATCATTCATCACCAAAAATGATTTTCCTTTTCAATTCTTATGACTGTACTGATTGTATTGGATAAAATCCACATCTAGCATAACCAAATAATGCTGCAAAGTGCTCCAGTGGCGCAATTGGTCAGCACGCGGTACTTATAAGACAGTATCTGTTGAGCAATGCCGAGGTTGTGAGTTCAAGCCTCACCTGGAGCAGCTTTGTATAATGTTTTTTTTTTCCTTTTTTTATGTCATTAGTCATTGAATATAAACTGCTACCTTAATGTTTAATATGATATTACAAAGGATGGAAGAAAGAAAGAAAAAACACAAACATGATTGTGCATTTAAGTTGTCAGCACACATCTGCTTTGGTTCAAATGCACTGCATATCTTCCTTCAGTCAGCCAACAAAACAGCAATGGAAAAGATTAACATACTGTTGGTAAAGCAGTTGCATCAAATTGATTTTCTGCAATATAGCATGATAATCCATACTGACAGCTCTGGATATTACCAGCACATTTCTTGCTGGACTTGGTAATGCAAAGAACACAGTAAACAGCTTCACTTTTTTTCAAAAATAAATAATTGACTATTAAAAACCTATCAGTCTTAAATAAGGACATCAGTAAGCACCACTGGCATAATGGATAAGGCACTGTTCTCCTAAGCCAGTGGTTGTGGGTTTAAGTCCCGTCTGAGTTGGAAGTCATTACAGCAAGTGTCTCATCACTAGAGTTGATATTTTATCCTTCCTTCAATTGTAAAACAGTCTTGCAGTGTTTAGCTTGTAAAAAATGACCACAGAAGCTAAAATATGAAATTTATTATGATAACATTGTTGTTGTTGTTTTTTAAACCTTTTCTATCACCGTGGACAGCTTATTAAAGTGCCATCTGGCATGCATGTTCCTTTGTTGCTCATCATTCATCACCGAAAATGATTTTCTTTTTCAATTCTTATGAATGTACTGATTGTATTGAATAAAATCCACATCTAGCATAACCAATTAATGCTGCAAAGTGCTCCAGTGGCACAATTGGTCAGCGCGCAAAACTTATAATGACAGTATCTGTTGAGCAATGCCAAAGTTGTGAGTTCAAGCCTCACCTGAAGCATCATTGTATACTGTTTTTTTTTTTCCTTTTCTTATGTCATTAGTCATTGATTATAAACTGCTACCTTAATATTTAATATGATATTACAAAGGATGGAAGAAAGAAAGAAAAACACAAACATGATTGTGCATTTAAGTTGTCAGCACACATCTGCTTTGGTTCAAATGCACTGCATATCTTCCTTCAGTCAGCCAACAAAACAGCAATGGAAAAGAATAACATACTGTTGGTAAAGCAGTTGCATCAAATTGATTTTCTGCAATATAGCATGATAATCCATACTGACAGCTCTGGATAGTACCAGCATATTTCTTGCTGGACTTGGTAATGCAAAGAACACAGTAAACAGCTTCACTTTTTCCTCAAAAATAAATAATTGACTATTAAAAACCTAACAGTCTTAAATAAGAACATCAGTAAGCACCACTGGCATAATGGATAAGTCACTGCCCTCCTAAGACAGGGGGTCCAAGTTCCATATGGGGTGGAAGTCATTACAGCAAGTGTCTCATCACTAGAGTTGATATTTTATCCTTGCTTCGACTGTAAAACAGTCTTGCAGTGTTTAGCTTGCAAAAAATGACCACAGAAGCAAAAATATGACATTTATTATAATAACATTGTTGTTGTTTTTTTTAAACATTTTCTATCACCGTGGACAGCTTATTTAAGTACCATCTGGCATGCATGTTCCTTTGTTGCTCATCATTCATCACCAAAAATGATTTTCTTTTTCAATTCTTATGACTGTACTGATTACATTGAATAAAATCCACATCTAGCATAACCAAAAAATGTTGCAAAGTTCTCCAGTGGCGCGATTGGTCAGCGCGCGGTACTTATAAGACAGTATCTGTTGAGCAAGGCCGAGGTTGTGAGTTCAAGCCTCACCTGGAGCATCTTTGTATACTGTTTTTTTTCCTTTTCTTATGTCATTAGTCATTGATTATAAACTGGTAGCCTTAATATTTAATATGATATTACAAAGGATGGAAGAAAGAAAGAAAACACACAAACATGATTGTGCATTTAAGTTGTCAGCACACATCTGCTTTGGTTCAAATGCACTGCATATCTTCCTTCAGTCAGCCAACAAAACAGCAATGGAAAAGAAAAACATACTGTTGGTAAAGCAGTTGCATCAAATTGATTTTCTGCAATATAGCATAATAATCCATACTGACAGCTCTGGATAGTACCAGCACATTTCTTGCTGGACTTGGTAATGCAAAGAACACAGTAAACAGCTTAATTTTTTCCCCAAAAATAAATAATTGACTATTAAAACCCTATCAGTCTTAAATAAGGACATCAGTAAGCACCACTGGCATAATGGATAAGGCACTGTTCTCCTAAGCCAGTGGTTGTGGGTTTAAGTCCAGTCTGAGTTGGAAGTCATTACAGCAAGTGTCTCATCAGTAGAGTTGATATTTTATCCTTCCTTCAACTGTAAAACAGTCTTGCAGTGTTAAGCTTGCAAAAAATGACCACAGAAGCTAAAATATGACATTTATTATGATAACATTGTTGTTGGTTTTTTTTTAAACATTTTCTATCACCGTGGACAGCTTATTTAAGTACCATCTGGCATGCATGTTCCTTTGTTGCTCATCATTCATCACCAAAAATGATTTTCTTTTTCAATTCTTATGACTGTACTGATTGCATTGAATAAAATCCACATCTAGCATAACCAGTCAATGATGCAAAGTGCTCCAGTGGTGCAATTGGTCAGCGCGCGGTACTTATAAGACAGTATCTGTTGAGCAATGCCGAGGTTGTGAGTTCAAGCCTCACCTGGAGCATCTTTGTCTACTGTTTTTTTTCCTTTTCTTATGTCATTAGTCATTGATTATAAACTGGTAGCCTTAATATTTAATATGATATTACAAAGGATGGAAGAAAGAAAGAAAACACACAAACATGATTGTGCATTTAAGTTGTCAGCACACATCTGCTTTGGTTCAAATGCGCTGCATATCTTCCTTCAGTCAGCCAACAAAACAGCAATGGAAAAGATTAACATACTGTTGGTAAAGCAGTTGCATCAAATTGATTTTCTGCAATATAGCATGATAATCCATACTGACAGCTCTGGATAGTACCAGCACATTTCTTGCTGGACTTGGTAATGCAAAGAACACAGTAAACAGCTTCACTTTTCCCTCAAAAATAAATAATTGACTATTAAAAACCTATCAGTCTTAAATATAGACATCAGTAAGCACCACTGGCATAATGGATATGGCACTGTTCTCCTAAGCCAGTGGTTGTGGGTTTAAGTCCAGTCTGAGTTGGAAGTAATTACAGCAAGTGTCTCATCACTAGAGTTGATATTTTATCCTTGCTTCAACTGTACAACAGTCTTGCAGTGTTTAGCTTGTAAAAAATGACCACAGAAGCTAAAATATGACATTAATTATGATCACATTGTTGTTGTTGTTTTTTAAACCTTTTCTATCACCGTGAACAGCTCATTCAAGTGCCATCTGGCATGCATGTTCCTTTGTTGCTCATCATTCATCACCAAAAATGATTTTCTTTTTCAATTCTTATGACTGTACTGATTGTATTGAATAAAATCCACATCTAGCATAACCAATTAATGCTGCAAAATACTCAAGTGGCACAATTGGTCAGCGCGCAGTACTTATAAAACAGTATCTGTTGAGCAATGCCGAGGTTGTGAGTTCAAGCCTCACCTGGAGCATCTTTGTATACTGTGTTTTTTTCCTTTTCTTATGTCATTAGTCATTGATTATAAACTGGTAGCCTTAATATTTAATATGATATTACAAAGGATGGAAGAAAGAAAGAAAACACACAAACATGATTGTGCATTTAAGTTGTCAGCACACATCTGCTTTGGTTCAAATGCACTGCATATCTTCCTTCAGTCAGCCAACAAAACAGCAATGGAAAAGAATAACATACTGTTGGTAAAGCAGTTGCATCAAATTGATTTTCTGCAATATAGCATGATAATCAATACTGACAGCTCTGGATAGTACCAGCACATTTCTTGCTGAACTTGGTAATGCAAAGAACACAGTAAACAGCTTCAATTTTTAAAAATAAATACATAATTGACTATTAAAACCCTATCAGTCTTAAATAAGGACATCAGTAAGCACCACTGGCATAATGGATAAGGCACTGTTCTCCTAAGCCAGTGGTTGTGGGTTTAAGTCCCGTATGAGTTGGAAGTCATTACAGCAAGTGTCTCATCACTAGAGTTGATATTTTATCCTTGCTTCAACTGTAAAACAGTCTTGCAGTGTTTAACTTGTAAAAAATGACCACAGAAGCTAAAATATGACATTAATTATGATAACATTGTTGTTGTTGTTGTCTTTTAAACCTTTTCTATCACAGTGGACAGCTTATTCAAGTGCCATCTGGCATGCATGTTCCTTTGTTGCTCATCATTCATCACCGAAAATGATTTTCTTTTTCAATTCTTATGACTGTACTGATTGTATTGAATAAAATCCACATCTAGCATAACCAAATAATGCTGAAAAGTGCTCCAGTGACGCAATTGGTCAGCGCGCGGTACTTATAAGACAGTATCTGTTGAGCAATGCCGAGGTTGTGAGTTCAAGCCTCACCTGGAGCATCTTTGTATACTGTTTTTTTTCCTTTTCTTATGTCATTAGTCATTGATTATAAACTGCTACCTTAATATTTAATATGATATTACAAAGGATGGAAGAAAGAAAGAAAAAACACAAACATGATTGTGCATTAAAGTTGTCAGCACACATCTACTTTGGTTCAAATGCACTGCATATCTTCCTTCAGTCAGCCAACAAAACAGCAATGGAAAAGATTAACATACTGTTGGTAAAGCAGTTGCATCAAATTGATTTTCTGCAATATAGCATGATAATCCATACTGACAGCTCTGGATAGTACCAGCACATTTCTTGCTGGACTTGGTAATGCAAAGAACACAGTAAACAGCTTCAATTTTAAAAAAAATAATAATAATTGACTATTAAAACCCTATCAGTCTTAAATAAGGACATCAGTAAGCACCACTGGCATAATGGATAAGGCACTGTTCTCCTAAGCCAGTGGTTGTGGGTTTAAGTCCCGTCTGAGTTGGAAGTCATTACAGCAAGTGGCTCATCACTATAGTTGATATTTTATCCTTGCTTTAACTGTAAAACAGTCTTGCAGTGTTTAGCTTGTAAAAAATGACCACAGAAGCTAAAATATGACATTAATTATGATAACATTGTTGTTGTTTTTTAAACCTTTTCTATCACAGTGGACAGCTTATTCAAGTGCCATCTGGCATGCATGTTACTTTGCTGCTCATCATTCATCACCAAAAATGATTTTCTTTTTCAATTCTTATGACTGTACTGATTGTATTGAATAAAATCCACATCTAGCATAACCAATTAATGCTGTAAAGTGCTCCAGTGGCGCAATTGGTCAGCGCTTGGTTCTTATAAGACAGTATCTGTTGAGCAATGCCAAGGTTGTGAGTTCAAGCCTCACCTGGAGCAGATTTGTATAATGTTTTTTTTTTCTTTTTTTATGTCATTAGTCATTGATTATAAACTCCTACCTTAATGTTTAATATGATATTACAAAGGATGGAAGAAAGAAATAAAAAACACAAACATGATTGTGCATTTAAGTTGTCAGCACACATCTGCTTTGGTTCAAATGCACTGCATATCTTCCTTCAGTCAGCCAACAAAACAGCAATGGAAAAGATTAACATACTGTTGGTAAAGCAGTTGCATCAAATTGATTTTCTGCAATATAGCATGATAATCCATACTGACAGCTCTGGATAGTACCAGCACATTTCTTGCTGGACTTGGTAATGCAAAGAACACAGTAAACAGCTTCACTTTTTTTCAAAAATAAATAATTGACTATTAAAAACCTATCAGTCTTAAATAAGGACATCAGTAAGCAACACTGGCATAATGGATAAGGCACTGTTCTCCTAAGCCAGTGGTTGTGGGTTTACGTCCCGTCTGAGTTGGAAGTCATTACAGCAAGTGTCTCATCACTAGAGTTGATATTTTATCCTTGCTTCAACTGTAAAACAGTCTTGCAGTGTTTAGCTTGTAAAAAGTGACCACAGAAGCTAAAATATGACATTAATTATGATAACATTGTTGTTGTTGTTTTTTAAACCTTTTCTATCACCGTGGACAGCTTATTCAAGTGCCATCTGGCATGCATGTTCCTTTGTTGCTCATCATTCATCACCAAAAATTATTTTCTTTTTCAATTCTTATGACTGTACTGATTGTATTGAATAAAATCCACATCTAGCATAACCAATTAATGCTGCAAAGAGCTCCAGTGGCGCAATTGGTCAGCACGCGGTACTTATAAGACAGTATCTGTTGAGCAATGCTGAGGTTGTGAGTTCAAGCATCATTGTATTCTTTTTTTTTACTTTTCTTATGTCATTAGTCATTGATTATAAACTGCTACCTTAATATTTAATATGATATTACAAAGGATGGAAGAAAGAAAGAAAAAACACAAACATGATTGTGCATTTAAGTTGTCAGCACACATCTGCTTTGGTTCAAATGCACTGCATATCTTCCTTCAGTCAGCCAACAAAACAGCAATGGAAAAGATTAACATACTGTTGGTAAAGCAGTTGCATCAAAGTGATTTTCTGCAATATAGCATGATAATCCATACTGACAGCTCTGGATAGTACCAGCATATTTCTTGCTGGACTTGGTAATGCAAAGAACACAGTAAACAGCTTCACTTTTTCCTCAAAAATAAATAATTGACTATTAAAAACCTAACAGTCTTAAATAAGAACATCAGTAAGCACCACTGGCATAATGGATAAGTCACTGCCCTCCTAAGACAGGGGGTCCAAGTTCCATATGGGGTGGAAGTCATTACAGCAAGTGTCTCATCACTAGAGTTGATATTTTATCCTTACTTCGACTGTAAAACAGTCTTGCAGTGTTTAGCTTGCAAAAAATGACCACGGAAGCTAAAATATGACATTTATTATGATAACATTGTTGTTGTTTTTTTTAAACATTTTCTATCACCGTGGACAGCTTATTTAAGTACCATCTGGCATGCATGTTCCTTTGTTGCTCATCATTCATCACCAAAAATGATTTTCTTTTTCAATTCTTATGTCTGTACTGATTGCATTGAATAAAATCCACATCTAGCATAACCAATTAATGCTGCAAAGTG
The DNA here is from genome assembly GCF_028390025.1 of Pseudophryne corroboree. Classification (NCBI taxonomy): domain Eukaryota; kingdom Metazoa; phylum Chordata; class Amphibia; order Anura; family Myobatrachidae; genus Pseudophryne; species Pseudophryne corroboree. Next base: position 209,383 of record NW_026970431.1, read on the forward strand.
CTCCAGTGGCTCAATTGGTCAGCGCGTGGTACTTATAAGACAGTATCTGTTGAGCAATGCCGAGGTTGTGAGTTCAAGTCTCACCTGGAGCAGCTTTGTATAATGTTTTTTTTTCCTTTTTTTATGTCATTAGTCATTGATTATAAACTGCTACCTTAATATTTAATATGATATTAGAAAGGATGGAAGAAAGAAAGAAAGAAAAAACACAAACATGATTGTGCATTTAAGTTGTCAGCACACATCTGCTTTGGTTCAAATGCACTGCATATCTTCCTTCAGTCAGCCAACAAAACAGCAATGGAAAAGATTAACATACTGTTGGTAAAGCAGTTGCATCATATTGATTTTCTGCAATATAGCATGATAATCCATACTGACAGCTCTGGATAGTACCAGCACATTTCTTGCTGGACGTGGTAATGGAAAGAACACAGTAAACAGCTTCACTTTTTTTCAAAAATAAATAATTGACTATTAAAAACCTACCAGTCTTAAATAAGGACATCAGTAAGCACCACTGGCATAATGGATAAGGCACTGTTTTCCTAAGCCAGTGGTTGTGGGTTTAAGTCCCGTCTGAGTTGGAAGTCATTACAGCAAGTGTCTCATCAGTAGAGTTGATATTTTATCCTTGCTTCAACTGTAAAACAGTCTTGCAGTGTTTAGCTTGTAAAAAGTGACCACAGAAGCTAAAATATGACATTAATTATGATAACATTGTTGTTGTTGTTTTTTAAACCTTTTCTATCACCGTGGACAGCTTATTCAAGTGCCATCTGGCATGCATGTTCCTTTTTGTTGCTCATCATTCATCACCAAAAATTATTTTCTTTTTCAATTCTTATGACTGTACTGATTGTATTGAATAAAATCCACATCTAGCATAACCAATTAATGCTGCAAAGAGCTCCAGTGGCGCAATTGGTCAGCACGCGGTACTTATAAGACAGTATCTGTTGAGCAATGCTGAGGTTGTGAGTTCAAGCATCATTGTATACTTTTTTTTTACTTTTCTTATGTCATTAGTCATTGATTATAAACTGCTACCTTAATATTTAATATGATATTACAAAGGATGGAAGAAAGAAAGAAAAAACACAAACATGATTGTGCATTTAAGTTGTCAGCACACATCTGCTTTGGTTCAAATGCACTGCATATCTTCCTTCAGTCAGCCAACAAAACAGCAATGGAAAAGATTAACATACTGTTGGTAAAGCAGTTGCATCAAAGTGATTTTCTGCAATATAGCATGATAATCCATACTGACAGCTCTGGATAGTACCAACATATTTCTTGCTGGACTTGGTAATGCAAAGAACACAGTAAACAGCTTCACTTTTTCCTCAAAAATAAATAATTGACTATTAAAAACCTAATAGTCTTAAATAAGAACATCAGTAAGCACCACTGGCATAATGGATAAGTCACTGCCCTCCTAAGACAGGGGGTCCAAGTTCCATATGGGGTGGAAGTCATTACAGCAAGTGTCTCATCACTAGAGTTGATATTTTATCCTTACTTCGACTGTAAAACAGTCTTGCAGTGTTTAGCTTGCAAAAAATGACCACGGAAGCTAAAATATGACATTTATTATGATAACATTGTTGTTGTTTTTTTTAAACATTTTCTATCACCGTGGACAGCTTATTTAAGTACCATCTGGCATGCATGTTCCTTTGTTGCTCATCATTCATCACCAAAAATGATTCTCTTTTTCAATTCTTATGACTGTACTGATTGCATTGAATAAAATCCACATCTAGCATAACCAATAAATGTTGCAAAGCGCTCCAGTGGCGCAATTGGTCAGCACGCGGTACTTATAAAACAGTATCTGTTGAGCAATGCCGAGGTTGTGAGTTCAAGCCTCACCTGGAGCATCTTTGAATACTGTTTTTTTTTCCTTTTCTTATGTCATTAGTCATTGATTATAAACTGGTAGCCTTAATATTTAATATGATATTACAAAGGATGGAAGAAAGAAAGAAAACACACAAACATGATTGTGCATTTAAGTTGTCAGCACACATCTGCTTTGGTTCAAATGCACTGCATATCTTCCTTCAGTCAGCCAACAAAACAGCAATGGAAAAGAATAACATACTGTTGGTAAAGCAGTTGCATCAAATTGATTTTCTGCAATATAGCATGATAATCCATACTGACAGCTCTGGATAGTACCAGCACATTTCTTGCTGGACTTGGTAATGCAAAGAACACAGTAAACAGCTTCACTTTTTTTCAAAAATAAATAATTGACTATTAAAACCCTATCAGTCTTAAATAAGGACTTCAGTAAGCACCACTGGCATAATGGATAAGGCACTGTTCTCCTAAGCCAGTGGTTGTGGGTTTAAGTCCCGTCTGAGTTGGAAGTCATTACAGCAAGTGTCTCATCACTAGAGTTGATATTTTATCCTTGCTTCAACTGTAAAACAGTCTTGCAGTGTTTAGCTTGTAAAAAAATGACCACAGAAGCTAAAATATGACATTAATTATGATAACATTGTTGTTGTTGTTTTTTAAACCTTTTCTATCACTGTGGACAGCTTATTCAAGTGCCATCTGGCATGCATGTTCCTTTGTTGCTCATCATTCATCACCAAAAATTATTTTCTTTTTCAATTCTTATGACTGTACTGATTGTATTGAATAAAATCCACATCTAGCATAACCAATTAACGCTGCAAAGTGCTCCAGTGGCGCAATTGGTCAGCGCGCGGTACTTATAAGACAGTATCTGTTGAGCAATGCCGAGGTTGTGAGTTCAAGCCTCACCTGGAGCAGCTTTGTATAATGCTTTTTTTTCCTTTTTTTATGTCATTAGTCATTGATTATAAACTGCTTCCTTAATATTTAATATGATATTACAAAGGATGGAAGAAAGAAAGAAAAAACACAAACATGATTGTGCATTTAAGTTGTCAGCACACATCTGCTTTGGTTCAAATGCACTGCATATCTTCCTTCAGTCAGCCAACAAAACAGCAATGGAAAAGATTAACATACTGTTGGTAAAGCAGTTGCATCAAATTGATTTTCTGCAATATAGCATGATAATCCATACTGACAGCTCTGGATAGTACCAGCACATTTCTTGCTGGACTTGGTAATGCAAAGAACACAGTAAACAGCTTCACTTTTTTTCAAAAATAAATAATTGACTATTAAAAACCTATCAGTCTTAAATAAGGACATCAGTAAGCACCACTGGCATAATGGATAAGGCACTGTTCTCCTAAGCCAGTGGTTGTGGGTTTAAGTCCCGTCTGAGTTGGAAGTCATTACAGCAAGTGTCTCATCACTAGAGTTGATATTTTATCCTTGCTTCAACTGTAAAACAGTCTTGCATTGTTTAGCTTGTAAAAAATGACCACAGAAGCTAAAATATGACATTTATTATGATAACATTTTTGTTGTTGTTTTTTAAACCTTTTCTATCACCGTGGACAGCTAATTCAAGTGCCATCTGGCATGCGTGTTCCTTTGTTGCTCATCATTCATCACCAAAAATTATTTTCTTTTTCAATTCTTATGAATGTACTGATTGTATTGAATAAAATCCACATCTAGCATAACCAATCAATGCTGCAAAGTGCTCCAGTGGCGCAATTGGTCAGCGCGCGAAACTTATAAGACAGTATCTGTTGAGCAATGCCAAGGTTGTGAGTTCAAGCCTCACCTGGAGCATCTTTGTATACTGTTTTTTTTTCCTTATCTTATGTCATTAGTCATTGATTATAAACTGCTACCTTAATATTTAATATGATATTACAAAGGATGGAAGAAAGAAAGAAAAAACACAAACATGATTGTGCATTTAACTTGTCAGCACACATCTGCTTTGGTTCAAATGCACTGCATATCTTCCTTCAGTCAGCCAACAAAACAGCAATGGAAAAGATTAACATACTGTTGGTAAAGCAGTTGCATCAAATTGATTTTCTGCAATATAGCATGATAATCCATACTGACAGCTCTGGATAGTACCAGCACATTTCTTGCTGGACTTGTAATGCAAAGAACACAGTAAACAGCTTCACTTTTTTTCAAAAATAAATAATTGACTATTAAAAACCTATCAGTCTTAAATAAGGACATCAGTAAGCAACACTGGCATAATAAATAAGGCACTGTTCTCCTAAGCCAGTGGTTGTGGGTTTAAGTCCCGTCTGAGTTGGAAGTCATTACAGCAAGTGTCTCATCACTAGAGTTGATATTTTATCCTTGCTTCAACTGTAAAACAGTCTTGCAGTGTTTAGCTTGTAAAAAATGACCACAGAAGCTAAAATATGACATGAATTATGATAACATTGTTGTTGTTGTTGCTTTTTAAACCTTTTCTATCACAGTGGACAGCTTATTCAAATGCAATCTGGCATGCATGTTCCTTTGTTGCTCATCATTCATCACCAAAAATGATTTTCTTTTTCAATTCTTAAGACTGTACTGATTGTATTGAATAAAATCCACATCTAGCATAACCAATTAATGCTGCAATGTGCTCCAGTGGCGCAAGTGGTCAGCGCGCGGTACTTATAAGACAGTATCTGTTGAGCAATGCCGAGGTTGTGAGTTCAAGCCTCACCTGGAGCATCTTTGTATACTGTTTTTTTCCTTTTCTTATGTCATTAGTCATTGATTATAAACTGCTACCTTAATATTTAATATGATATTACAAAGGATGGAAGAAAGAAAGAAAAAACACAAACATGATTGTGCATTTAACTTGTCAGCACACATCTGCTTTGGTTCAAATGCACTGCATATCTTCCTTCAGTCAGCCAACAAAACAGCAATGGAAAAGATTAACATACTGTTGGTAAAGCAGTTGCATCAAATTGATTTTCTGCAATATAGCATGATAATCCATACTGACAGCTCTGGATAGAACCAGCACATTTCTTGCTGGACTTGGTAATGCAAAGAACACAGTAAACAGCTTCACTTTTTCCTCAAAAATAAATAATTGACTATTAAAAACCTAACAGTCTTAAATAAGAACATCAGTAAGCACCACTGGCATAATGGATAAGTCACTGCCCTCCTAAGACAGGGGGTCCAAGTTCCATATGGGGTGGAAGTCATTACAGCAAGTGTCTCATCACTAGAGTTGATATTTTATCCTTGCTTCAACTGTAAAACAGTCTTGCAGAGTTTAGCTTGCAAAAAATGACCACAGAAGCTAAAATATGACATTTATTATGATAACATTGTTGTTGTTGTTTTTTTAAACCTTTTCTATCACAGTGGACAGCTTATTCAAGTGCCATCTGGCATGCATGTTCCTTTGTTGCTCATCATTCATCACCAAAAATGATTTTCTTTTTCAATTCTTATGACTGTACTGATTGCATTGAATAAAATCCACATCTAGCATAACCAATCAATGTTGCAAAGCGCTCCAGTGGCGCAATTGGTCAGCGCGCGGTACTTATAAGACAGTATCTGTTGAGCAATGCCGAGGTTGTGATTTTAAGCCTCACCTGGAGCATCTTTGTATACTGTTTTTTTTCCGTTTCTTATGTCATTAGTCATTGATTATAAACTGGTAGCCTTAATATTTAATATGATATTACAAAGGATGGAAGAAAGAAAGAAAACACACAAACATGATTGTGCATTTAAGTTGTCAGCACACATCTGCTTTGGTTCAAATGCACTGCATATCTTCCTTCAGTCAGCCAACAAAACAGCAATGGAAAAGAATAACATACTGTTGGTAAAGCAGTTGCATCAAATTGATTTTCTGCAATATAGCATGATAATCCATACTGACAGCTCTGGATAGTACCAGCACATTTCTTGCTGGACTTGGTAATGCAAAGAACACAGTAAACAGCTTCACATTTTCCTCAAAAATAAATAATTGACTATTATAAACCTAACAGTCTTAAATAAGGACATCAGTAAGCACCACTGGCATAATGGATAAGGCACTGTTATCCTAAGCCAGTGGTTGTTGGTTTAAGTCCTGTCTGAGTTGGAAGTCATTACAGCAAGTGTCTCATCACTTGAGTTGATATTTTATCCTTGCTTCAACTGTAAAACAGTCTTGCAGTGTTTAGCTTGTAAAAAATGACCACAGAAGCTAAAATATGACATTAATTATGATAACATTGTTGTTGTTGTTGTCTTTTAAACCTTTTCTATCACAGTGGACAGCTTATTCAAGTGCCATCTGGCATGCATGTTCCTTTGTTGCTCATCATTTATCACCAAAAATTATTTTCTTTTTCAATTCTTATGACTGTACTGATTGTATTGAATAAAATCCACATCTAGCATAACCAATTAATGCTGCAAAGTGCTCCAGTGGCGCAATTGGTCAGCGCACGGTACTTATAAGACAGTATCTGTTGAGCAATGCTGAGGTTGTGAGTTCAAGCCTCACCTAGAGCAGCTTTGAATAGTTTTTTTTTTCCTTTTTTTATGTCATTAGTCATTGATTATAAACTGCTACCTTAATATTTAATATGATATTACAAAGGATAGAAGAAAGAAAGAAAAAACACAAACATGATTGTGCATTTAAGTTGTCAGCACACATCTGCTTTGGTTCAAATGCACTGCATATCTTCCTTCAGTCAGCCAACAAAACAGCAATGGAAAAGATTAACATACTGTTGGTAAAGCAGTTGCATCAAATTGATTTTCTGCAATATAGCATGATAATCCATACTGACAGCTCTGGATAGTAATAGCACATTTCTTGCTGGACTTGGTAATGCAAAGAACACAGTAAACAGCTTCACTTTTTTTCAAAAATAAATAATTGACTATTAAAAACCTATCAGTCTTAAATAAGGACATCAGTAAGCACCATTGGCATAATGGATAATTCACTGTACTCCTAAGACAGGGGTCCAAGTTCCATATGGGGTGGAAGTCATTACAGCAAGTGTCTCATCACTAGAATTGATATTTTATCCTTGCTTCGACTGTAAAACAGTCTTGCAGTGTTTAGCTTGCAAAAAATGACCACAGAAGCTAAAATATGACATTTATTATGATAACATTGTTGTTGTTTTTTTTAAACATTTTCTATCACCGTGGACATCTTATTTAAGTACCATCTGGCATGCATGTTCCTTTGTTGCTCATCATTTATCACCAAAAATGATTTTCTTTTTCAATTCTTATGACTGTACTGATTGCATTGAATAAAATCCACATCTAGCATAACCAATCAATGTTGCAAAGCGCTCCAGTGGCGCAATTGGTCAGCGCGCGGTACTTATAAGACAGTATCTGTTGAGCAATGCCGAGGTTGTGAGTTCAAGCCTCACCTGGAGTATCTTTGTATACTAATTTTTTTCCTTTTCTTATGTCATTAGTCATTGATTATAAACTTGTAGCCTTAATATTTAATATGATATTACAAAGGATGGAAGAAAGAAAGAAAAAACACAAACATGATTGTGCATTTAAGTTGTCAGCACACATCTGCTTTGGTTCAAATGCACTGCATATCTTCCTTCAGTCAGCCAACAAAACAGCAATGGAAAAGATTAACATACTGTTGGTAAAGCAGTTGCATCAAATTGATTTTCTGCAATATAGCATGATAATCCATACTGACAGCTCTGGATAGTACCAGCACATTTCTTGCTGGACTTGGTAATGCAAAGAACACAGTAAACAGCTTCACTTTTTTAAAAAAATAAATAATTGACTATTAAAAACCTAACAGTCTTAAATAAGGACATCAGTAAGCACCACTGGAATAATGGATAAGGCACTGTTCTCCTAAGCCAGTGGTTGTGGGTTTAAGTCCCATCTGAGTTGGAAGTCATTACAGCAAGTGTCTCATCACTAGAGTTGATATTTTATCCTTGCTTCAACTGTAAAACAGTATTGCAGTGTTTAGCTTGTAAAAAGTGACCACAGAAGCTAAAATATGACATTAATTATGATAAAATTGTTGTTGTTGTTTTTTAAACCTTTTCTATCACAGTGGACAGCTTATTCAAGTGCCATCTGGCATGCATGTTCCTTTGTTGCTCATCATTCATCACCAAAACTGATTTTTTTTTTCAATTCTTATGACTGTACTGATTGTATTAAATAAAATCCACATCTAGCATAACCAGACAATGCTGCAAAGTGCTCCAGTGGTGCAATTGGTCAGCGCGTGGTACTTATAAGACAGTATCTGTTGAGCAATGCTGAGGTTGTGAGTTCGAGCCTCACCTGGAGCTTCTTTGTATACTGTTTTTTTCCTTTTCTTATGTCATTAGTCATTGATTATAAACTGCTACCTTAATATTTAATATGATATTACAAAGGATGGAAGAAAGAAAGAAAAAACACAAACATGATAGTGCATTTAAGTTGTCAGCACACATCTGCTTTGGTTTAAATGCACTGCATATCTTCCTTCAGTCAGCCAACAAAACAGCAATGGAAAAGATTAACATACTGTTGGTAAAGCAGTTGCATCAAATTGATTTTCTGCAATATAGCATGATAATCCATACTGACAGCTCTGGATAATACCAGCACATTTCTTGCTGGACTTGGTAATGCAAAGAACACAGTAAAAAGCTTCATATTTTTAAAAAAAATAAATAATTGACTATTAAAAACCTATCAGTCTTAAATAAGGACATCAGTAAGCACCACTGGCATAATGGATAAGGCACTGTTCTCCTAAGCCAGTGGTTGTGGGTTTAAGTCCCGTCTGAGTTGGAAGTCATTACAGCAAGTGTCTCATCACTAGAGTTGATATTTTATCCTTGCTTCAACTGTAAAACAGTCTTGCAGTGTTTAGCTTGTAAAAAATGACCACAGAAGCTAAAATATGACATTAATTATGATAACATTGTTGTTTTTTAAACCTTTTTTATCACCGTGGACAGCTTATTCAAGTGCCATCTGGCATGCATGTTCCTTTGTTGCTCATCAGTCATCACCAAAAATGATTTTCTTTTTCAATTCTTATGACTGTACTGATTGTATTGAATAAAATCCACATCTAGCATAACCAAACAATGCTGCAAAGTGCTACAGTGGCGCAATTGGTCGGTGCGCGGTACTTATAAGACAGTATCTGTTGAGCAATGCTGAGGTTGTGAGTTCAAGCTTCACCTGGAGCATCTTTGTATACTGTTCTTTTTCCTTTTCTTATGTCATTAGTCATTGATTATAAACTGCTACCTTAATATTTAATATGATATTACAAAGGATGGAAGAAAGAAAGAAAAAACACAAACATGATTGTGCATTTAAGTTGTCAGCACACATCTGCTTTGGTTCAAATGCACTGCATATCTTCCTTCAGTCAGCCAACAAAACAGCAATGGAAAAGATTAACATACTGTTGGTAAAGCAGTTGCATCAAATTGATTTTCTGCTATATAGCATGATAATCCATACTGACAGCTCTGGATAGTACCAGCACATTTCTTGCTGGACTTGGTAATGCAAAGAACACAGTAAACAGCTTCACTTTTTTTCAAAAATAAATAATTGACTATTAAAAACCTAACAGTCTTAAATAAGAACATCAGTAAGCACCACTGGCATAATGGATAAGGCACTGTTCTCCTAAGACAGTGGTTGTGGGTTTAAGTCCCGCCTGAGTTGGAAGTCATTACAGCAAGTGTCTCATCACTAGAGTTGATATTTTATCCTTGCTTCAACTGTAAAACAGTCTTGCAGTGTTTAGCTTGTAAAAAATGACCACAGAAGCTAAAATATGACATTAATTATGATAACATTGTTGTTGTTGTTTTTAAAACCTTTTCTATCACCGTGGACAGCTTATTCAAGTGCCATCTGGCATGCATGTTCCTTTGTTGCTCATCATTCATCACCAAAAATGATTTTCTTTTTCAATTCTTATGACTGTACTGATTGTATTGAATAAAAACCACATCTAGCATAACCAATTAATGCTGCAAAGTGTTCCAGTGGCGTAATTGGTCAGCGCGCGGTTCTTATAAGACAGTGTCTGTTGAGCAATGCAGAGGTTGTGAGTTCAAGCCTCACCTGGAGCATCTTTTTATCCTGTTTTTTTTCCTTTTCTTATGTCATTAGTCATTGATTAAATTAATATTTAACATCTGCTTTGGTTCAAATGCACTGCATATCTTCCTTCAGTCAGCCAACAAAACAGCAATGGAAAAGATTAACATACTATTGGTAAAGCAGTTGCATCAAATTGATTTTCTGCAATATAGCATGATAATCCATACTGACAGCTCTGGATAGTACCAGCACATTTCTTGCTGGACTTGGTAATGCAAAGAACACAGTAAACAGCTTCACTTTTTTTCAAAAATAAATAATTGACTATTAAAAACCTATCAGTCTTAAATAAGGACATCAGTAAGCACCACTGGCATAATGGATAAGGCACTGTTCTCCTAAGCCAGTGGTTGTGGGTTTAAGTCCCGTCTGAGTTGGAAGTCATTACAGCAAGTGTCTCATCACTAGAGTTGATATTTTATCCTTGCTTTAACTGTAAAACAGTCTTGCAGTGTTTAGCTTGTAAAAAATGACCACAGAAGCTAAAATATGACATTAATTATGATAACATTGCTGTTTTTTAAACCTTTTTTATCACCGTGGACAGCTTATTCAAGTGCCATCTGGCATGCATGTTCCTTTGTTGCTCATCATTCATCACCAAAAATGATTTTCTTTTTCAATTCTTATGACTGTACTGATTGTATTGAATAAAATCCACATCTAGCATAACCAAACAGTTCTGCAAAGTGCTCCAGTGGTGCAATTGGTCAGCGTGTGGTACTTATAAGACAGTATCTGTTGAGCAATGCTGAGGTTGTGAGTTCAAGCCTCACCTGGAGCATCTTTGTATACTGTTTTTTTTCCTTTTCTTATGTCATTAGTCATTGATTATAAACTGCTACCTTAATATTTAATATGATATTACAAAGGATGGAAGAAAGAAAGAAAAAACACAAACATGATTGTGCATTTAAGTTGTCAGCACATATCTGCTTTGGTTCAAATGCACTGCATATCTTCCTTCAGTCAGCCAACAAAACAGCAATGGAAAAGATTAACATACTGTTGGTAAAGCAGTTGCATCAAATTGATTTTCTGCTATATAGCATGATAATCCAGACTGACAGCTCTGGATAGTACCAGCACATTTCTTGCTGGACTTGGTAATGCAAAGAACACAGTAAACAGCTTCACTTTTTCCTCAAAAATAAATAATTGACTATTAAAAACCTAACAGTCTTAAATAAGAACATTAGTAAGCACCACTGGCATAATGGATAATTCACTGCCCTCCTAAGCCAGGGGGTCCAAGTCCCATATGGGGTGAAAGTAATTACAGCAAGTGTCTCATCACTAGAGTTGATATTGTATCCTTGCTTCAACTGTAAAACAGTCTTGCAGTGTTTAGCTTGTAAAAAATGACCACAGAAGCTAAAATATGACATTAATTATGATAACATTGTTGTTGTTGTTTTTTAAACCTTTTCTATCACCATGGACAGCTTATTCAAGTGCCATCTGGCATGCATGTTCCTTTGTTGCTCATCATTCATCACCAAAAATGATTTTCTTTTTCAATTCTTATGACTGTACTGATTGTATTGAATAAAATCCACATCTAGCATAACCAATTAACGCTGCAAAGTGCTCTAGTGGCGCAATTGGTCAGCACGCGGTACTTATAAGACAGTATCTGTTGAGCAATGCAGAGGTTGTGAGTTCAAGCCTCACCTGGAGCATCTTTCTATCCATTTTTTTTTTACCTTTTCTTATGTCATTAGTCATTGATTAAATTAATATTTAACATCTGCTTTGGTTCAAATGCACTGCATATCTTCCTTCAGTCAGCCAACAAAACAGCAATGGAAAAGATTAACATACTGTTGGGAAAGCAGTTGCATCAAATTGATTTTCTGCAATATAGCATAATAATCCATACTGACAGCTCTGGATAGTACCAGCACATTTCTTGCTGGACTTGGTAATGCAAAGAACACAGTAAACAGCTTCACTTTTTTTCAAAAATAAATAATTGACTATTAAAAACCTATCAGTCTTACATAAGGACATCAGTAAGCACCACTGGCATAATGGATAAGGCACTGTTCTCCTAAGCCAGTGGTTGTGGGTTTAAGTCCTGTCTGAGTTGGAAGTCATTACAGCAAGTGACTCATCACTAGAGTTGATATTTTATCCTTGCTTCTACTGTAAAACAGTCTTGCAGTGTTTAGCTTGTAAAAAATGACCACAGAAGCTAAAATATGACATTAATTATGATAACATTGTTGTTGTTTTTTAAACCTTTTCTATCACCATGGACAGCTTATTCAAGTGCCATCTGGCATGCATGTTCCTTTGTTGCTCATCATTCATCACCAAAAATGATTTTCTTTTTCAATTCTTATGACTGTACTGATTGTATTGAATAAAAACCACATCTAGCATAACCAATTAATGCTGCAAAGTGTTCCAGTGGCGCAATTGGTCAGCGCGCGGTTCTTATAAGACAGTGTCTGTTGAGCAATGCAGAGGTTGTGAGTTCAAGCCTCACCTGGAGCATCTTTTTATCCTGTTTTTTTTCCTTTTCTTATGTCATTAGTCATTGATTAAATTAATATTTAACATCTGCTTTGGTTCAAATGCACTGCATATCTTCCTTCAGTCAGCCAACAAAACAGCAATGGAAAAGATTAACATACTATTGGTAAAGCAGTTGCATCAAATTGATTTTCTGCAATATAGCATGATAATCCATACTGACAGCTCTGGATAGTACCAGCACATTTCTTGCTGGACTTGGTAATGCAAAGAACACAGTAAACAGCTTCACTTTTTTTCAAAAATAAATAATTGACTATTAAAAACCTATCAGTCTTAAATAAGGACATCAGTAAGCACCACTGGCATAATGGATAAGGCACTGTTCTCCTAAGCCAGTGGTTGTGGGTTTAAGTCCCGTCTGAGTTGGAAGTCATTACAGCAAATGTCTCATCACTAGAGTTGATATTTTATCCTTGCTTTAACTGTAAAACAGTCTTGCAGTGTTTAGCTTGTAAAAAATGACCACAGAAGCTAAAATATGACATTAATTATGATAACATTGTTGTTGTTGTTTTTTAAACCTTTTCTATCACCATGGACAGCTTATTCAAGTGCCATCTGGCATGCATGTTCCTTTGTTGCTCATCATTCATCACCAAAAATGATTTTCTTTTTCAATTCTTATGACTGTACTGATTGTATTGAATAAAATCCACATCTAGCATAACCAATTAACACTGCAAAGTGCTCTAGTGGCGCAATTGGTCAGCACGCGGTACTTATAAGACAGTATCTGTTGAGCAATGCTGAGGTTGTGAGTTCAAGCCTCACCTGGAGCATCTTTCTATCCATTTTTTTTTTACCTTTTCTTATGTCATTAGTCATTGATTAAATTAATATTTAACATCTGCTTTGGTTCAAATGCACTGCATATCTTCCTTCAGTCAGCCAACAAAACAGCAATGGAAAAGATTAACATACTGTTGGGAAAGCAGTTGCATCAAATTGATTTTCTGCAATATAGCATGATAATCCATACTGACAGCTCTGGATAGTACCAGCACATTTCTTGCTGGACTTGGTAATGCAAAGAACACAGTAAACAGCTTCACTTTTTTTCAAAAATAAATAATTGACTATTAAAAACCTATCAGTCTTACATAAGGACATCAGTAAGCACCACTGGCATAATGGATAAGGCACTGTTCTCCTAAGCCAGTGGTTGTGGGTTTAAGTCCTGTCTGAGTTGGAAGTCATTACAGCAATTGTCTTATCACTTGAGTTGATATTTTATCCTTGCTTCAACTGTAAAACAGTCTTGCAGTGTTTAGCTTGTAAAAAATGACCACAGAAGCTAAAATATGTCATTAATTATGATAACATTGTTGTTGTTGTTGTTGTTGTTTTTTAAACCTTTTCTATCACCGTGGACAGCTTATTCAAGTGCCATCTGGCATGCATGTTTCTTTGTTGATCATCATTCATCACCAAAAATTATTTTCTTTTTCAATTCTTATGACTGTACTGATTGTATTGAATAAAATCCACATCTAGCATAACCAATTAATGCTGCAAAGTGCTCCAGTGGCGCAATTGGTCAGCGTGTGGAACTTATAAGACAGTATCTGTTGAGCAATGCCGAGGTTGTGAGTTCAAGCCTCACCTGGAGCATCTTTGTATACTGTTTTTTTTTCCTTTTCTTATGTCATTAGTCATTGATTATAAACTGCTACCTTAATATTTAATATGATATTACAAAGGATGGAAGAAAGAAAGAAAAAACACAAACATGATTGTGCATTTAAGTTGTCAGCACACATCTGCTTTGGTTCAAATGCACTGCATATCTTCCTTCAGTCAGCCAACAAAACAGCAATGGAAAAGATTAACATACTGTTGGTAAAGCAGTTGCATCAAATTGATTTTCTGCAATATAGCATGATAATCCATACTGACAGCTCTGGATAGTAACAGCACATTTATTGCTGGACTTGTTAATGCAAAGAACACAGTAAACAGCTTCACTTTTTCCTCAAAAATAAATAATTGACTATTAAAAACCTAACAGTCTTAAATAAGAACATCAGTAAGCACCACTGGCATAATGGATAAGTCACTGCCCTCCTAAGACAGGGGTCCAAGTTCCATATGGGGTGGAAGTCATTACAGCAAGTGTCTCATCACTAGAATTGATATTTTATCCTTGCTTCGACTGTAAAACAGTCTTGCAGTGTTTAGCTTGCAAAAAATGACCACAGAAGCTAAAATATGACATTTATTATGATAACATTGTTGTTGTTTTTTTTAAACATTTTCTATCACCGTGGACATCTTATTTAAGTACCATCTGGCATGCATGTTCCTTTGTTGCTCATCATTTATCACCAAAAATGATTTTCTTTTTCAATTCTTATGACTGTACTGATTGCATTGAATAAAATCCACATCTAGCATAACCAATCAATGTTGCAAAGCGCTCCAGTGGCGCAATTGGTCAGCGCGCGGTACTTATAAGACAGTATCCATTGAGCAATGCCGAGATTGTGAGTTCAAGCCTCACCTGGAGCATCTTTGTATACTGTTTTTTTTTCCTTTTCTTATGTCATTAGTCATTGATTATAAACTGCTACCTTAATATTTAATATGATATTACAAAGGATGGAAGAAAGAAAGAAAAAACACAAACATGATTGTGCATTTAAGTTGTCAGCACACATCTGCTTTGGTTCAAATGCACTGCATATCTTCCTTCAGTCAGCCAACAAAACAGCAATGGAAAAGAATAACATACTGTTGGTAAAGCAGTTGCATCAAATTGATTTTCTGCAATATAGCATGATAATCCATACTGACAGCTCTGGATAGTACCTGCACATTTCTTGCTGGACTTGGTAATGCAAAGAACACAGTAAACAGCTTCAATTTTTTTTCAAAAATAAATAATTGACTATTAAAAACCTATCAGTCTTAAATAAGGACATCAGTAAGCACCACTGGCATAATGGATAAGGCACTGTACTCCTAATCCAGTGGTTGTGGGTTTAAGTCCCGTCTGAGTTGGAAGTCATTACAGCAAGTGTCTCATTAGTAGAGTTGATATTTTATCCTTGCTTCAACTGTAAAACAGTCTTGCAGTGTTTAGCTTGTAAAAAGTGACCACAGAAGCTAAAATATGACATTAATTATGATAACATTGTTGTTGTTGTTTTTTAAACCTTTTCTATCACCGTGGACAGCTTATTCAAGTGCTTCTAGCATGCATGTTCCTTTGTTGCTCATCATTCATCACCGAAAATGATTTTCATTTTCAATTCTTATGGTTGTACTGATTGTATTGAATAAAATCCACATCTAGCATAACCAATTAACGCTGCAAAGTGCTCCAGTGGCGCAATTGGTAAGCGCGCGGTACTTATAAGACAGTATCTGTTGAGCAATGCTGAGGTTGTGAGTTCAAGCCTCACCTGGAGCATCTTTGTATACTGTTTTTTTCCTTTTCTTATGTCATTAGTCATTGATTATAAACTGCTACCTTAATATTTAATATGATATTACAAAGGATGGAAGAAAGAAAGAAAAAACACAAACATGATTGTGCATTTAACTTGTCAGCACACATCTGCTTTGGTTCAAATGCACTGCATATCTTCCTTCAGTCAGCCAACAAAACAGCAATGGAAAAGATTAACATACTGTTGGTAAAGCAGTTGCATCAAATTGATTTTCTGCAATATAGCATGATAATCCATACTGACAGCTCTGGATAGTACCAGCACATTTCTTGCTGGACTTGGTAATGCAAAGAACACAGTAAACAGCTTCACTTTTTCCTCAAAAATAAATAATTGACTATTAAAAACCTAACAGTCTTAAATAAGAACATCAGTAAGTACCACTGCCATAATGGATAAGTCACTGCCCTCGTAAGCCAGAGGGTCCAAGTCCTATATGGGGTGGAAGTCATTACAGCAAGTGTCTCATCACTACAGTTGATATTTTATCCTTGCTTCAACTGTAAAACAGTCTTGCATTGTTTAGCTTGTAAAAAATGACCACAGAAGCTAAAATATGACATTAATTATGATAACATTGTTGTTGTTGTTTTTTAAACCTTTTCTATCACCGTGGACAGCTTATTCAAGTGCCATCTGGCATGCATGTTCCTTTGTTGCTCATCATTCATTACCAAAAATGATTTTTTTTTCCCAATTCTTTTTTTTCCCAACAAAACAGCAATGGAAAAGATTAACATACTGTTGGTAAAGCAGTTGCATCAAATTGATTTTCTGCAATATAGCATGATAATCCATACTGACAGCTCTGGATAGTACCAGCACATTACTTGCTGGACTTGGTAATGCAAAGAACACAGTAAACAGCTTCATATTTTTTCAAAAAATAAATAATTGACTATTAAAAACCTATCAGTCTTAAATAAGGGCATCAGTAAGCACCACTGGCATAATGGATAAGGCACTGTTCTCCTAAGCCAGTGGTTGTGGGTTTAAGTCCCGTCTGAGTTGGAAGTCATTACAGCAAGTGTCTCATCGCTAGAGTTGATATTTTATCCTTGCTTCAACTGTAAAACAGTCTTGCAGTGTTTAGCTTGTAAAAAGTGACCACAGAAGCTAAAATATGACATTAATTATGATAACATTGTTGTTGTTGTTTTTTAAACCTTTTCTATCACTGTGGACAGCTTATTCAAGTGCCATCTGGCATGCATGTTCCTTTGTTGCTCATCATTCATCACCAAAAATTATTTTCTTTTTCAATTCTTATGACTGTACTGATTGTATTGAATAAAATCCACATCTAGCATAACCAATTAATGCTGCAAAGTGTTCCAGTGGCGCAATTGGTCAGCGCGCGGTTCTTATAAGACAGTGTCTGTTGAGCAATGCAGAGGTTGTGAGTTCAAGCCTCACCTGGAGCATCTTTTTATCCTGTTTTTTTTCCTTTTCTTATGTCATTAGTCATTGATTAAATTAATATTTAACATCTGCTTTGGTTCAAATGCACTGCATATCTTCCTTCAGTCAGCCAACAAAACAGCAATGGAAAAGATTAACATACTATTGGTAAAGCAGTTGCATCAAATTGATTTTCTGCAATATAGCATGATAATCCATACTGACAGCTCTGGATAGTACCAGCACATTTCTTGCTGGACTTGGTAATGCAAAGAACACAGTAAACAGCTTCACTTTTTTTCAAAAATAAATAATTGACTATTAAAAACCTATCAGTCTTAAATAAGGACATCAGTAAGCACCACTGGCATAATGGATAAGGCACTGTTCTCCTAAGCCAGTGGTTGTGGGTTTAAGTCCCGTCTGAGTTGGAAGTCATTACAGCAAATGTCTCATCACTAGAGTTGATATTTTATCCTTGCTTTAACTGTAAAACAGTCTTGCAGTGTTTAGCTTGTAAAAAATGACCACAGAAGCTAAAATATGACATTAATTATGATAACATTGTTGTTGTTGTTTTTTAAACCTTTTCTATCACCATGGACAGCTTATTCAAGTGCCATCTGGCATGCATGTTCCTTTGTTGCTCATCATTCATCACCAAAAATGATTTTCTTTTTCAATTCTTATGACTGTACTGATTGTATTGAATAAAATCCACATCTAGCATAACCAATTAACACTGCAAAGTGCTCTAGTGGCGCAATTGGTCAGCACGCGGTACTTATAAGACAGTATCTGTTGAGCAATGCTGAGGTTGTGAGTTCAAGCCTCACCTGGAGCATCTTTCTATCCATTTTTTTTTTACCTTTTCTTATGTCATTAGTCATTGATTAAATTAATATTTAACATCTGCTTTGGTTCAAATGCACTGCATATCTTCCTTCAGTCAGCCAACAAAACAGCAATGGAAAAGATTAACATACTGTTGGGAAAGCAGTTGCATCAAATTGATTTTCTGCAATATAGCATAATAATCCATACTGACAGCTCTGGATAGTACCAGCACATTTCTTGCTGGACTTGGTAATGCAAAGAACACAGTAAACAGCTTCACTTTTTTTCAAAAATAAATAATTGACTATTAAAAACCTATCAGTCTTACATAAGGACATCAGTAAGCACCACTGGCATAATGGATAAGGCACTGTTCTCCTAAGCCAGTGGTTGTGGGTTTAAGTCCTGTCTGAGTTGGAAGTCATTACAGCAATTGTCTTATCACTTGAGTTGATATTTTATCCTTGCTTCAACTGTAAAACAGTCTTGCAGTGTTTAGCTTGTAAAAAATGACCACAGAAGCTAAAATATGTCATTAATTATGATAACATTGTTGTTGTTGTTGTTGTTGTTTTTTAAACCTTTTCTATCACCGTGGACAGCTTATTCAAGTGCCATCTGGCATGCATGTTTCTTTGTTGATCATCATTCATCACCAAAAATTATTTTCTTTTTCAATTCTTATGACTGTACTGATTGTATTGAATAAAATCCACATCTAGCATAACCAATTAATGCTGCAAAGTGCTCCAGTGGCGCAATTGGTCAGCGTGCGGAACTTATAAGACAGTATCTGTTGAGCAATGCCGAGGTTGTGAGTTCAAGCCTCACCTGGAGCATCTTTGTATACTGTTTTTTTTTCCTTTTCTTATGTCATTAGTCATTGATTATAAACTGCTACCTTAATATTTAATATGATATTACAAAGGATGGAAGAAAGAAAGAAAAAACACAAACATGATTGTGCATTTAAGTTGTCAGCACACATCTGCTTTGGTTCAAATGCACTGCATATCTTCCTTCAGTCAGCCAACAAAACAGCAATGGAAAAGATTAACATACTGTTGGTAAAGCAGTTGCATCAAATTGATTTTCTGCAATATAGCATGATAATCCATACTGACAGCTCTGGATAGTAACAGCACATTTATTGCTGGACTTGTTAATGCAAAGAACACAGTAAACAGCTTCACTTTTTCCTCAAAAATAAATAATTGACTATTAAAAACCTAACAGTCTTAAATAAGAACATCAGTAAGCACCACTGGCATAATGGATAAGTCACTGCCCTCCTAAGACAGGGGTCCAAGTTCCATATGGGGTGGAAGTCATTACAGCAAGTGTCTCATCACTAGAATTGATATTTTATCCTTGCTTCGACTGTAAAACAGTCTTGCAGTGTTTAGCTTGCAAAAAATGACCACAGAAGCTAAAATATGACATTTATTATGATAACATTGTTGTTGTTTTTTTTAAACATTTTCTATCACCGTGGACATCTTATTTAAGTACCATCTGGCATGCATGTTCCTTTGTTGCTCATCATTTATCACCAAAAATGATTTTCTTTTTCAATTCTTATGACTGTACTGATTGCATTGAATAAAATCCACATCTAGCATAACCAATCAATGTTGCAAAGCGCTCCAGTGGCGCAATTGGTCAGCGCGCGGTACTTATAAGACAGTATCCATTGAGCAATGCCGAGATTGTGAGTTCAAGCCTCACCTGGAGCATCTTTGTATACTGTTTTTTTTTCCTTTTCTTATGTCATTAGTCATTGATTATAAACTGCTACCTTAATATTTAATATGATATTACAAAGGATGGAAGAAAGAAAGAAAAAACACAAACATGATTGTGCATTTAAGTTGTCAGCACACATCTGCTTTGGTTCAAATGCACTGCATATCTTCCTTCAGTCAGCCAACAAAACAGCAATGGAAAAGAATAACATACTGTTGGTAAAGCAGTTGCATCAAATTGATTTTCTGCAATATAGCATGATAATCCATACTGACAGCTCTGGATAGTACCTGCACATTTCTTGCTGGACTTGGTAATGCAAAGAACACAGTAAACAGCTTCAATTTTTTTTCAAAAATAAATAATTGACTATTAAAAACCTATCAGTCTTAAATAAGGACATCAGTAAGCACCACTGGCATAATGGATAAGGCACTGTACTCCTAATCCAGTGGTTGTGGGTTTAAGTCCCGTCTGAGTTGGAAGTCATTACAGCAAGTGTCTCATTAGTAGAGTTGATATTTTATCCTTGCTTCAACTGTAAAACAGTCTTGCAGTGTTTAGCTTGTAAAAAGTGACCACAGAAGCTAAAATATGACATTAATTATGATAACATTGTTGTTGTTGTTTTTTAAACCTTTTCTATCACCGTGGACAGCTTATTCAAGTGCTTCTAGCATGCATGTTCCTTTGTTGCTCATCATTCATCACCGAAAATGATTTTCATTTTCAATTCTTATGGTTGTACTGATTGTATTGAATAAAATCCACATCTAGCATAACCAATTAACGCTGCAAAGTGCTCCAGTGGCGCAATTGGTAAGCGCGCGGTACTTATAAGACAGTATCTGTTGAGCAATGCTGAGGTTGTGAGTTCAAGCCTCACCTGGAGCATCTTTGTATACTGTTTTTTTCCTTTTCTTATGTCATTAGTCATTGATTATAAACTGCTACCTTAATATTTAATATGATATTACAAAGGATGGAAGAAAGAAAGAAAAAACACAAAATGATTGTGCATTTAACTTGTCAGCACACATCTGCTTTGGTTCAAATGCACTGCATATCTTCCTTCAGTCAGCCAACAAAACAGCAATGGAAAAGATTAACATACTGTTGGTAAAGCAGTTGCATCAAATTGATTTTCTGCAATATAGCATGATAATCCATACTGACAGCTCTGGATAGTACCAGCACATTTCTTGCTGGACTTGGTAATGCAAAGAACACAGTAAACAGCTTCACTTTTTCCTCAAAAATAAATAATTGACTATTAAAAACCTAACAGTCTTAAATAAGAACATCAGTAAGTACCACTGCCATAATGGATAAGTCACTGCCCTCGTAAGCCAGAGGGTCCAAGTCCTATATGGGGTGGAAGTCATTACAGCAAGTGTCTCATCACTACAGTTGATATTTTATCCTTGCTTCAACTGTAAAACAGTCTTGCATTGTTTAGCTTGTAAAAAATGACCACAGAAGCTAAAATATGACATTAATTATGATAACATTGTTGTTGTTGTTTTTTAAACCTTTTCTATCACCGTGGACAGCTTATTCAAGTGCCATCTGGCATGCATGTTCCTTTGTTGCTCATCATTCATTACCAAAAATGATTTTTTTTTCCCAATTCTTTTTTTTCCCAACAAAACAGCAATGGAAAAGATTAACATACTGTTGGTAAAGCAGTTGCATCAAATTGATTTTCTGCAATATAGCATGATAATCCATACTGACAGCTCTGGATAGTACCAGCACATTACTTGCTGGACTTGGTAATGCAAAGAACACAGTAAACAGCTTCATATTTTTTCAAAAAATAAATAATTGACTATTAAAAACCTATCAGTCTTAAATAAGGGCATCAGTAAGCACCACTGGCATAATGGATAAGGCACTGTTCTCCTAAGCCAGTGGTTGTGGGTTTAAGTCCCGTCTGAGTTGGAAGTCATTACAGCAAGTGTCTCATCGCTAGAGTTGATATTTTATCCTTGCTTCAACTGTAAAACAGTCTTGCAGTGTTTAGCTTGTAAAAAGTGACCACAGAAGCTAAAATATGACATTAATTATGATAACATTGTTGTTGTTGTTTTTTAAACCTTTTCTATCACTGTGGACAGCTTATTCAAGTGCCATCTGGCATGCATGTTCCTTTGTTGCTCATCATTCATCACCAAAAATTATTTTCTTTTTCAATTCTTATGACTGTACTGATTGTATTGAATAAAATCCACATCTAGCATAACCAATTAATGCTGCAAAGAGCTCCAGTGGCGCAATTGGTCAGCACGAGGTACTTATAAGACAGTATCTGTTGAGCAATGCCGAGGTTGTGAGTTCAAGCCTCACCTGGAGCATCTTTGTATACTGTTTTTTTTTCCTTTTCTTATGTCATTAGTCATTGATTATAAACTGCTACCTTAATATTTAATATGATATTACAAAGGATGGAAGAAAGAAAGAAAAAACACAAACATGATTGTGCATTTAAGTTGTCAGCACACATCTGCTTTGGTTCAAATGCACTGCATATCTTCCTTCAGTCAGCCAACAAAACAGCAATGGAAAAGAATAACATACTGTTGGTAAAGCAGTTGCATCAAATTGATTTTCTGCAATATAGCATGATAATCCATACTGACAGCTCTGGATAGTACCTGCACATTTCTTGCTGGACTTGGTAATGCAAAGAACACAGTAAACAGCTTCAATTTTTTTTCAAAAATAAATAATTGACTATTAAAAACCTATCAGTCTTAAATAAGGACATCAGTAAGCACCACTGGCATAATGGATAAGGCACTGTACTCCTAATCCAGTGGTTGTGGGTTTAAGTCCCGTCTGAGTTGGAAGTCATTACAGCAAGTGTCTCATCAGTAGAGTTGATATTTTATCCTTGCTTCAACTGTAAAACAGTCTTGCAGTGTTTAGCTTGTAAAAAGTGACCACAGAAGCTAAAATATGACATTAATTATGATAACATTGTTGTTGTTGTTTTTTAAACCTTTTCTATCACCGTGGACAGCTTATTCAAGTGCTTCTAGCATGCATGTTCCTTTGTTGCTCATCATTCATCACCGAAAATGATTTTCATTTTCAATTCTTATGGTTGTACTGATTGTATTGAATAAAATCCACATCTAGCATAACCAATTAACGCTGCAAAGTGCTCCAGTGGCGCAATTGGTAAGCGCGCGGTACTTATAAGACAGTATCTGTTGAGCAATGCTGAGGTTGTGAGTTCAAGCCTCACCTGGAGCATCTTTGTATACTGTTTTTTTCCTTTTCTTATGTCATTAGTCATTGATTATAAACTGCTACCTTAATATTTAATATGATATTACAAAGGATGGAAGAAAGAAAGAAAAAACACAAACATGATTGTGCATTTAACTTGTCAGCACACATCTGCTTTGGTTCAAATGCACTGCATATCTTCCTTCAGTCAGCCAACAAAACAGCAATGGAAAAGATTAACATACTGTTGGTAAAGCAGTTGCATCAAATTGATTTTCTGCAATATAGCATGATAATCCATACTGACAGCTCTGGATAGTACCAGCACATTTCTTGCTGGACTTGGTAATGCAAAGAACACAGTAAACAGCTTCACTTTTTCCTCAAAAATAAATAATTGACTATTAAAAACCTAACAGTCTTAAATAAGAACATCAGTAAGTACCACTGCCATAATGGATAAGTCACTGCCCTCGTAAGCCAGAGGGTCCAAGTCCTATATGGGGTGGAAGTCATTACAGCAAGTGTCTCATCACTACAGTTGATATTTTATCCTTGCTTCAACTGTAAAACAGTCTTGCATTGTTTAGCTTGTAAAAAATGACCACAGAAGCTAAAATATGACATTAATTATGATAACATTGTTGTTGTTGTTTTTTAAACCTTTTCTATTACCGTGGACAGCTTATTCAAGTGCCATCTGGCATGCATGTTCCTTTGTTGCTCATCATTCATTACCAAAAATGATTTTTTTTTCCCAATTCTTATGACTGTACTGATTGTATTAAATAAAATCCACATCTAGCATAACCAATCAATGCTGCAAAGTGCTCCAGTGGCGCAATTGGTCAGCGCGTGGTACTTATAAGACAGTATCTGTTGAGCAATGCTGAGGTTGTGAGTTCAAGCCTCAACTGGAGCAACTTTGTATACTGTTTTTTTCCTTTTCTTATGTCATTAGTCATTGATTATAAACTGCTACCTTAATATTTAATATGATATTACAAAGGATGGAAGAAAGAAAGAAAAAACACAAACATGTTAGTGCATTTAAGTTGTCAGCACACATCTGCTTTGGTTCAAATGCACTGCATATCTTCCTTCAGTCAGCCAACAAAACAGCAATGGAAAAGATTAACATACTGTTGGTAAAGCAGTTGCCTCAAATTGATTTTCTGCAATATAGCATGATAATCCATACTGACAGCTCTGGATAGTACCAGCACATTACTTGCTGGACTTGGTAATGCAAAGAACACAGTAAACAGCTTCATATTTTTTCAAAAAATAAATAATTGACTATTAAAAACCTATCAGTCTTAAATAAGGGCATCAGTAAGCACCACTGGCATAATGGATAAGGCACTGTTCTCCTAAGCCAGTGGTTGTGGGTTTAAGTCCCGTCTGAGTTGGAAGTCATTACAGCAAGTGTCTCATCGCTAGAGTTGATATTTTATCCTTGCTTCAACTGTAAAACAGTCTTGCAGTGTTTAGCTTGTAAAAAGTGACCACAGAAGCTAAAATATGACATTAATTATGATAACATTGTTGTTGTTGTTTTTTAAACCTTTTCTATCACCGTGGACAGCTTATTCAAGTGCCATCTGGCATGCATGTTCCTTTGTTGCTCATCATTCATCACCAAAAATTATTTTCTTTTTCAATTCTTATGACTGTACTGATTGTATTGAATAAAATCCACATCTAGCATAACCAATTAATGCTGCAAAGAGCTCCAGTGGCGCAATTGGTCAGCACGAGGTACTTATAAGACAGTATCTGTTGAGCAATGCCGAGGTTGTGAGTTCAAGCCTCACCTGGAGCATCTTTGTATACTGTTTTTTTTTCCTTTTCTTATGTCATTAGTCATTGATTATAAACTGCTACCTTAATATTTAATATGATATTACAAAGGATGGAAGAAAGAAAGAAAAAACACAAACGTGATTGTGCATTTAAGTTGTCAGCACACATCTGCTTTGGTTCAAATGCACTGCATATCTTCCTTCAGTCAGCCAACAAAACAGCAATGGAAAAGAATAACATACTGTTGGTAAAGCAGTTGCATCAAATTGATTTTCTGCAATATAGCATGATAATCCATACTGACAGCTCTGGATAGTACCTGCACATTTCTTGCTGGACTTGGTAATGCAAAGAACACAGTAAACAGCTTCAATTTTTTTTCAAAAATAAATAATTGACTATTAAAAACCTATCAGTCTTAAATAAGGACATCAGTAAGCACCACTGGCATAATGGATAAGGCACTGTACTCCTAATCCAGTGGTTGTGGGTTTAAGTCCTGTCTGAGTTGGAAGTCATTACAGCAAGTGTCTCATCAGTAGAGTTGATATTTTATCCTTGCTTCAACTGTAAAACAGTCTTGCAGTGTTTAGCTTGTAAAAAGTGACCACAGAAGCTAAAATATGACATTAATTATGATAACATTGTTGTTGTTGTTTTTTAAACCTTTTCTATCACCGTGGACAGCTTATTCAAGTGCTTCTAGCATGCATGTTCCTTTGTTGCTCATCATTCATCACCGAAAATGATTTTCATTTTCAATTCTTATGGTTGTACTGATTGTATTGAATAAAATCCACATCTAGCATAACCAATTAACGCTGCAAAGTGCTCCAGTGGCGCAATTGGTAAGCGCGCGGTACTTATAAGACAGTATCTGTTGAGCAATGCTGAGGTTGTGAGTTCAAGCCTCACCTGGAGCATCTTTGTATACTGTTTTTTTCCTTTTCTTATGTCATTAGTCATTGATTATAAACTGCTACCTTAATATTTAATATGATATTACAAAGGATGGAAGAAAGAAAGAAAAAACACAAACATGATTGTGCATTTAACTTGTCAGCACACATCTGCTTTGGTTCAAATGCACTGCATATCTTCCTTCAGTCAGCCAACAAAACAGCAATGGAAAAGATTAACATACTGTTGGTAAAGCAGTTGCATCAAATTGATTTTCTGCAATATAGCATGATAATCCATACTGACAGCTCTGGATAGTACCAGCACATTTCTTGCTGGACTTGGTAATGCAAAGAACACAGTAAACAGCTTCACTTTTTCCTCAAAAATAAATAATTGACTATTAAAAACCTAACAGTCTTAAATAAGAACATCAGTAAGTACCACTGCCATAATGGATAAGTCACTGCCCTCGTAAGCCAGAGGGTCCAAGTCCTATATGGGGTGGAAGTCATTACAGCAAGTGTCTCATCACTACAGTTGATATTTTATCCTTGCTTCAACTGTAAAACAGTCTTGCATTGTTTAGCTTGTAAAAAATGACCACAGAAGCTAAAATATGACATTAATTATGATAACATTGTTGTTGTTGTTTTTTAAACCTTTTCTATTACCGTGGACAGCTTATTCAAGTGCCATCTGGCATGCATGTTCCTTTGTTGCTCATCATTCATTACCAAAAATGATTTTTTTTTCCCAATTCTTATGACTGTACTGATTGTATTAAATAAAATCCACATCTAGCATAACCAATCAATGCTGCAAAGTGCTCCAGTGGCGCAATTGGTCAGCGCGTGGTACTTATAAGACAGTATCTGTTGAGCAATGCTGAGGTTGTGAGTTCAAGCCTCACCTGGAGCAACTTTGTATACTGTTTTTTTCCTTTTCTTATGTCATTAGTCATTGATTATAAACTGCTACCTTAATATTTAATATGATATTACAAAGGATGGAAGAAAGAAAGAAAAAACACAAACATGTTAGTGCATTTAAGTTGTCAGCACACATCTGCTTTGGTTCAAATGCACTGCATATCTTCCTTCAGTCAGCCAACAAAACAGCAATGGAAAAGATTAACATACTGTTGGTAAAGCAGTTGCCTCAAATTGATTTTCTGCAATATAGCATGATAATCCATACTGACAGCTCTGGATAGTACCAGCACATTACTTGCTGGACTTGGTAATGCAAAGAACACAGTAAACAGCTTCATATTTTTTCAAAAAATAAATAATTGACTATTAAAAACCTATCAGTCTTAAATAAGGGCATCAGTAAGCACCACTGGCATAATGGATAAGGCACTGTTCTCCTAAGCCAGTGGTTGTGGGTTTAAGTCCCGTCTGAGTTGGAAGTCATTACAGCAAGTGTCTCATCGCTAGAGTTGATATTTTATCCTTGCTTCAACTGTAAAACAGTCTTGCAGTGTTTAGCTTGTAAAAAGTGACCACAGAAGCTAAAATATGACATTAATTATGATAACATTGTTGTTGTTGTTTTTTAAACCTTTTCTATCACCGTGGAATGCTTATTCAAGTGCCATCTGGCATGCATGTTCCTTTGTTGCTCATCATTCATTACCAAAAATGATTTTTTTTTCCCAATTCTTATGACTGTACTGATTGTATTAAATAAAATCCACATCTAGCATAACCAATCAATGCTGCAAAGTGCTCCAGTGGCGCAATTGGTCAGCGCGTGGTACTTATAAGACAGTATCTGTTGAGCAATGCTGAGGTTGTGAGTTCAAGCCTCACCTGGAGCAACTTTGTATACTGTTTTTTTCCTTTTCTTATGTCATTAGTCATTGATTATAAACTGCTACCTTAATATTTAATATGATATTACAAAGGATGGAAGAAAGAAAGAAAAAACACAAACATGATAGTGCATTTAAGTTGTCAGCACACATCTGCTTTGGTTCAAATGCACTGCATATCTTCCTTCAGTCAGCCAACAAAACAGCAATGGAAAAGATTAACATACTGTTGGTAAAGCAGTTGCATCAAATTGATTTTCTGCAATATAGCATGATAATCCATACTGACAGCTCTGGATAGTACCAGCACATTTCTTGCTGGACTTGGTAATGCAAAGAACACAGTAAACAGCTTCACTTTTTCCTCAAAAATAAATAATTGACTATTAAAAACCTAACAGTCTTAAATAAGAACATCAGTAAGTACCACTGCCATAATGGATAAGTCACTGCCCTCGTAAGCCAGGGGGTCCAAGTCCTATATGGGGTGGAAGTCATTACAGCAAGTGTCTCATCACTAGAGTTGATATTTTATCCTTGCTTCAACTGTAAAACAGTCTTGCAGTGTTTAGCTTGTAAAAAATGACCACAGAAGCTAAAATATGACATTAATTATGATAACATTGTTGTTGTTTTTTAAACCTTTTCTATCACCGTGGACAGCTTATTCAAGTGCCATCTGGCATGCATGTTCCTTTGTTGCTCATCATTCATCACCAAAAATGATTTTCTTTTTCAATTCTTATGACTGTACTGATTGTATTGAATAAAATCCACATCTAGCATAACCAATTAATGCTGCAAAGAGCTCCAGTGGCGCAATTGGTCAGCGCGCGGTACTTATAAGACAGTATCTGTTGAGCAATGCCGAGGTTGTGAGTTCAAACCTCACCTGGAGCATCTTTGTATACTGTTTTTTTCCTTTTCTTATGTCATAAGTCATTGATTATAAACTGCTACCTTAATATTTAATATGATATTACAAAGGATGGAAGAAAGAAAGCAAAAACACAAACATGATTGTGCATTTAAGTTGTCAGCACACATCTGCTTTGGTTCAAATGCACTGCATATCTTCCTTCAGTCAGCCAACAAAACAGCAATGGAAAAGATTAACATACTATTGGTAAAGCAGTTGCATCAAATTGATTTTCTGCAATATAGCATGATAATCCATACTGACAGCTCTGAATAGTACCAGCACATTTCTTGCTGTACTTGGTAATGCAAAGAACACAGTAAACAGCTTCACTTTTTCCTCAAAAATAAATAATTGACTATTAAAAACCTAACAGTCTTAAATAAGAACATCAGTAAGCACCACTGGCATAATGGATAAGTCACTGCCCTCCTAAGACAGGGGGTCCAAGTTCCATATGGGGTGGAAGTCATTACAGCAAGTGTCTCATCACTAGAGTTGATATTTTATCCTTGCTTCAACTGTAAAACAGTCTTGCAGTGTTTAGCTTGCAAAAAATGACCACAGAAGCTAAAATATGACATTTATTATGATAACATTGTTGTTGTTTTTTTTAAACATTTTCTATCACTGTGGACAGCTTATTTAAGTACAATCTGGCATGCATGTTCCTTTGTTGCTCATCATTCATCACCAAAAATGATTTTTTTTTTTCAATTCTTATGACTGTACTGATTGCATTGAATAAAATCCACATCTAGCATAACCAAACAATGTTGCAAAGCGCTCCAGTGGCGCAATTGGTCAGCGCGCGGTACTTATAAGACAGTATCTGTTGAGCAATGCCGCGGTTGTGAGTTCAAGCCTCACCTGGAGAATCTTTGTATACTGTTTTTTTTCCTTATCTTATGTCATTAGTCATTGATTATAAACTGGTAGCCTTAATATTTAATATGATATTACAAAGGATGGAAGAAAGAAAGAAAACACACAAACATGATTGTGCATTTAAGTTGTCAGCACACATCTGCTTTGGTTCAAATGCACTGCATATCTTCCTTCAGTCAGCCAACAAAACAGCAATGGAAAAGAATAACATACTGTTGGTAAAGCAGTTGCATCAAATTGATTTTCTGCAATATAGCATGATAATCCATACTGACAGCTCTGAATAGTACCAGCACATTTCTTGCTGTACTTGGTAATGCAAAGAACACAGTAAACAGCTTCACATTTTCCTCAAAAATAAATAATTGACTATTAAAAACCTAACAGTCTTAAATAAGAACATCAGTAAGCACCACTGGCATAATGGATAAGTCACTGCCCTCCTAAGACAGGGGGTCCAAGTTCCATATGGGGTGGAAGTCATTACAGCAAGTGTCTCATCACTAGAGTTGATATGTTATCCTTGCTTCAACTGTAAAACAGTCTTGCAGTGTTTAGCTTGCAAAAAATGACCACAGAAGCTAAAATATGACATTTATTATGATAACATTGTTGTTGTTTTTTTTAAACATTTTCTATCACTGTGGACAGCTTATTTAAGTACAATCTGGCATGCATGTTCCTTTGTTGCTCATCATTCATCACCAAAAATGATTTTTTTTTCCAATTCTTATGACTGTACTGATTGCATTGAATAAAATCCACATCTAGCATAACCAAACAATGTTGCAAAGCGCTCCAGTGGCGCAATTGGTCAGCGCGCGGTACTTATAAGACAGTATCTGTTGAGCAATGCCGAGGTTGTGAGTTCAAGCCTCACCTGGAGAATCTTTGTATACTGTTTTTTTTCCTTATCTTATGTCATTGATTATAAACTGGTAGCCTTCATATTTAATATGATATTACAAAGGATGGAAGAAAGAAAGAAAACACACAAACATGATTGTGCATTTAAGTTGTCAGCACACATCTGCTTTGGTTCAAATGCACTGCATATCTTCCTTCAGTCAGCCAACAAAACAGCAATGGAAAAGAATAACATACTGTTGGTAAAGCAGTTGCATCAAATTGATTTTCTGCAATATAGCAAGATAATCCATACTGACAGCTCTGGATAGTACCAGCACATTTCTTGCTGGACTTGGTAATGCAAAGAACACAGTAAACAGCTTCAAATTTTTTTTTTAAATAAATAATTGACTATTAAAACCCTATCAGTCTTAAATAAGGACTTCAGTAAGCACCACTGGCATAATGGATAAGGCACTGTTCTCCTAAGCCAGTGGTTGTGGGTTTAAGTCCCGTCTGAGTTGGAAGTCATTACAGCAAGTGTCTCATCACTAGAGTTGATATTTTATCCTTGCTTCAACTGTAAAACAGTCTTGCAGTGTTTAGCTTGTAAAAAATGACCACAGAAGCTAAAATATGACATTTATTATGATAACATTGTTGTTGTTGTTTTTTAAACCTTTTCTATCACCGTGGACAGCTTATTCAAGTGCCATCTGGCATGCATGTTCTTTTGTTGCTCATCATTCATCACCAAAAATGATTTTCTTTTTCAATTCTTATGACTGTACTGATTGTATTGAATAAAATCCACATCTAGCATAACCAATTAATGCTGCAAAGTGCTCCAGTGGCGCAATTGGTCAGCGCGCGAAACTTATAAGACAGTATCTGTTGAGCAATGCCGAGGTTGTGAGTTCAAGCCTCACCTGGAGTATCTTTGTATACTGTTTTTTTTCCTTTTCTTATGTCATAAGTCATTGATTATAAACTGCTACCTTAATATTTAATATGATATTACAAAGGATGGAAGAAAGAAAGAAAAAACACAAACATGATTGTGCATTTAAGTTGTCAGCACACATCTGCTTTGGTTCAAATGCACTGCATATCTTCCTTCAGTCAGCCAACAAAACAGCAATGGAAAAGATTAACATACTGTTGGTAAAGCAGTTGCATCAAATTGATTTTCTGCAATATAGCATAATAATCCATACTGACAGCTCTGGATAGTACCAGCACATTTCTTGCTGGACTTGGTAATGCAAAGAACACAGTAAACAGCTTCACTTTTTTTCAAAAATAAATAATTGACTATTAAAAACCTATCAGTCTTAAATAAGGACATCAGTAAGAAACACTGGCATAATGGATAAGGCACTGTTCTCCTAAGCCAGTGGTTGTAAGTTTAAGTCCCTTCTGAGTTGGAAGTCATTACAGCAAGTGTCTCATCACTAGAGTTGATATTTTATCCTTGCTTCAACTGTAAAACAGTCTTGCAGTGTTTAGCTTGTAAAAAATGACCACAGAAGCTAAAATATGACATTAATTATGATAACATTGTTGTTGTTGTTTTTTAAACCTTTTCTACCACCGTGGACAGCTTATTCAAGTGCCATCTGGCATGCATGTTTCTTTGTTGCTCATCATTCATCACCAAAAATGATTTTCTTTTTCAATTCTTATGACTGTACTGATTGTATTAAATAAAATCCACATCTACCATAACCAATTAATGCTGCAAAGTGCTCCAGTGACTCAATTGGTCAGCGTGCGGTAGTTATAAGACAGTATCTGTTGAGCAATGCCGCGGTTGTGAGTTCAAGCCTCACCTGGAGCATCTTTGTATACTGTTTTTTTTTCCTTTTCTTATGTCATTAGTCATTGATTATAAACTGCTACCTTAATATTTAATATGATATTACAAAGGATGGAAGAAAGAAAGAAAAAACACAAACATGATTGTGCATTTAAGTTGTCAGCACACATCTGCTTTGGTTCAAATGCACTGCATATCTTCCTTCAGTCAGCCAACAAAACAGCAATGGAAAAGATTAACATACTGTTGGTAAAGCAGTTGCATCAAATTGATTTTCTGCAATATAGCATGATAATCCATACTGACAGCTCTGGATAGTACCAGCACATTTCTTGCTGGACTTGGTAATGCAAAGAACACAGTAAACAGCTTCACTTTTTCCTCAAAAATAAATAATTGACTATTAAAAACCTAACAGTCTTAAATAAGAACATCAGTAAGCACCACTGGCATAATGGATAAGTCACTGCCCTCCTAAGACAGGGGTCCAAGTTCCATATGGGGTGGAAGTCATTACAGCAAGTGTCTCATCACTAGAATTGATATTTTATCCTTGCTTCGACTGTAAAACAGTCTTGCAGTGTTTAGCTTGCAAAAAATTACCACAGAAGCTAAAATATGACATTTATTATGATAACATTGTTGTTGTTTTTTTTAAACATTTTCTATCACCGTGGACATCTTATTTAAGTACCATCTGGCATGCATGTTCCTTTGTTGCTCATCATTCATCACCAAAAATGATTTTCTTTTTCAATTCTTATGACTGTACTGATTGCATTGAATAAAATCCACATCTAGCATAACCAATCAATGTTACAAAGCGCTCCAGTGGCGCAATTGGTCAGCGCGCGGTACTTATAAGACAGAATCTGTTGAGCAATGCCGAGGTTGTAAGTTCAAGCCTCACCTGGAGAATCTTTGTATTCTGTTTTTTTTCCTTTTCTTATGTCATTAGTCATTGATTATAAACTGGTAGCCTTAATATTTAATATGATATTACAAAGGATGGAAGAAAGAAAGAAAACACACAAACATGACTGTGCATTTAAGTTGTCAGCACACATCTGCTTTGGTTCAAATGCACTGCATATCTTCCTTCAGTCAGCCAACAAAACAGCAATGGAAAAGAATAACATACTGTTGGTAAAGCAGTTGCATCAAATTGATTTTCTGCAATATAGCAAGATAATCCATACTGACAGCTCTGGATAGTACCAGCACATTTCTTGCTGGACTTGGTAATGCAAAGAACACAGTAAACAGCTTCAAAAAATTTTTTAAATAAATAATTGACTATTAAAACCCTATCAGTCTTAAATAAGAACTTCAGTAAGCACCACTGGCATAATGGATAAGGCACTGTTCTCCTAAACCAGTGGTTGTGGGTTTAAGTCCCGTCTGAGTTGGAAGTCATTACAGCAAGTGTCTCATCACTAGAGTTGATATTTTATCCTTGCTTCAACTGTAAAACAGTCTTGCAGTGTTTAGCTTGTAAAAAATTACCACAGAAGCTAAAATATGACATTAATTATGATAACATTGTTGTTGTTGTTGTTGTTTTTTAAACCTTTTCTATCACAGTGGACAGCTTATTCAAGTGCCATCTGGCATGCATGTTCCTTTGTTGCTCATCATTCATCACCAAAAATGATTTTTTTTTCCAATTCTTATGACTGTACTGATTGTATTAAATAAAATCCACATCTAGCATTACCAGTCAATGCTGCAAAGTACTCCAGTGGCGCAATTGGTCAGCTCGTGGTACTTATAAGACAGTATCTGTTGAGCAATGCCGAGGTTGTGAGTTCAAGCCTCACCTGGAGCATCTTTGTATACTGTTTTTTTCCTTTTCTTATGTCATTAGTCATTGATTATAAACTGCTACCTTAATATTTAATATGATATTACAAAGGATGGAAGAAAGAAAGAAAGAAAAAACACAAACATGATAGTG
Organism: Pseudophryne corroboree; assembly: GCF_028390025.1. Classification (NCBI taxonomy): domain Eukaryota; kingdom Metazoa; phylum Chordata; class Amphibia; order Anura; family Myobatrachidae; genus Pseudophryne; species Pseudophryne corroboree. Next base: position 243,595 of record NW_026970431.1, read on the forward strand.
CATTTAAGTTGTCAGCACACATCTGCTTTGGTTCAAATGCACTGCATATCTTCCTTCAGTCAGCCAACAAAACAGCAATGGAAAAGATTAACATACTGTTGGTAAAGCAGTTGCATCAAATTGATTTTCTGCAATATAGCATGATAATCCATACTGACAGCTCTGGATAATACCAGCACATTTCTTGCTGGACTTGGTAATGCAAAGAACACAGTAAACAGCTTCATATTTTTTCAAAAAATAAATAATTGACTATTAAAAACCTATCAGTCTTAAATAAGGACATCAGTAAGCACCACTGGAATAATGAATAAGGCACTGTTCTCCTAAGCCAGTGGTTGTGGGTTTAAGTCCCATCTGAGTTGGAAGTCATTACAGCAAGTGTCTCATCACTAGAGTTGATATTTTATCCTTGCTTCAACTGTAAAACAGTCTTGCAGTGTTTAGCTTGTAAAAAGTGACCACAGAAGCTAAAATATGACATTAATTATGATAACATTGTTGTTGATGTTTTTTAAACCTTTTCTATCACTGTGGACAGCTTATTCAAGTGCCATCTGGCATGCATGTTCCTTTGTTGCTCATCATTCATCACCAAAAATGATTTTCTTTTTCAATTCTTATGACTGTACTGATTGTATTGAATAAAATCCACATCTAGCATAACCAATTAATGCTACAAAGAGCTCCAGTGGCACAATTGGTCAGCGCGCGGTACTTATAAGACAGTATCTGTTGAGCAATGCCGAGGTTGTGAGTTCAAGCCTCACCTGGAGCATCTTTGTATACTGTTTTTTTTCCTTTTCTTATGTCATAAGTCATTGATTATAAACTGCTACCTTAATATTTAATATGATATTACAAAGGATGGAAGAAAGAAAGAAAAAACACAGTGCATTTAAGTTGTCAGCACACATCTGCTTTGGTTCAAATGCACTGCATATCTTCCTTCAGTCAGCCAACAAAACAGCACTGGAAAAGATTAACATACTGTTGGTAAAGCAGTTGCATCAAATTGATTTTCTGCAATATAGCATGATAATCCATACTGACAGCTCTGGATAGTACCAGCACATTTCTTGCTGGACTTGGTAATGCAAAGAACACAGTAAACAGCTTCATATTTTTTCAAAAAATAAATAATTGACTATTAAAAACCTATCAGTCTTAAATAAGGACATCAGTAAGCATCACTGGCATAATGGATAAGGCACTGTTCTCCTAAGCCAGTGGTTGTGGGTTTAAGTCCCGTCTGAGTTGGAAGTCATTATAGCAAGTGTCTCATCAGTAGAGTTGATATTTTATCCTTGCTTCAACTGTAAAACAGTCTTGCAGTGTTTAGCTTGTAAAAAGTGACCACAGAAGCTAAAATATGACATTAATTATGATAACATTGTTGTTGTTGTTTTTTAAACCTTTTCTATCACTGTGGACAGCTTATTCAAGTGCCATCTGGCATGCATGTTCCTTTGTTGCTCATCATTCATCACCAAAAATGATTTTCTTTTTCAATTCTTATGACTGTACTGATTGTATTGAATAAAATCCACATCTAGCATTACCACTTAATGCTGCAAAGTGCTCCAGTGGCGCAATTGGTCAGCGCGCGGTACTTATAAGACAGTATCTGTTGAGCAATGCCGAGGTTGTGAGTTCAAGCCTCACCTGGAGGTTTTACTGGTTTTTTTCCTTTTCTTATGTCATTAGTCATTGATTATAAACTGCTACCTTAATATTTAATATGATATTACAAAGGATGGAAGAAAGAAAGAAAACACACAAGCATGATTGAGCATTTAAGTTGTCAGCACACATCTGCTTTGGTTCAAATGCACTGCATATCTTCCTTCAGTCAGCCAACAAAACAGCAATGGAAAAGATTAACATACTGTTGGTAAAGCAGTTGCATCAAATTGATTTTCTGCAATATAGCATGATAATCCATACTGACAGCTCTGGATAGTACCAGCACATTTCTTGCTGGACTTGGTAATGCAAAGAACACAGTAAACAGCTTCACTTTTTTTCAAAAATAAATAATTGACTATTAAAAACCTATCAGTCTTAAATAAGGACATCAGTAAGCACCACTGGCATAATGGATAAGGCACTGTTCTCCTAAGCCAGTGTTTGTGGGTTTAAGTCCCGTCTGAGTTGGAAGTCATTACAGCAAGTGTCTCATCACTAGAGTTGATATTTTATCTTTGCTTCAACTGTAAAACAGTCTTGCAGTGTTTAGCTTGTAAAAAATGACCACATAAGCTAAAATATGACATTTATTATGATAACATTGTTGTTGTTGTTTTTTAAACCTTTTCTATCACCGTGGACAGCTTATTCAAGTGCCATCTGGCATGCATGTTCCTTTGTTGCTCATCATTCATCACTGAAAATGATTTTCTTTTTCAATTCTTATGAATGTACTGATTGTATTGAATAAAATCCACATCTAGCATAACCAATTAATGCTGCAAAATGCTCCAGTGGCGCAATTGGTCAGCGCGCAAAACTTATAAGACAGTATCTGTTGAGCAATGCCAAGGTTGTGAGTTCAAGCCTCACTTGGAGCATCTTTGTGTACCGTTTTTTTTTTCCTTTACTTATGTCATTAGTCATTGATTATAAACTGCTACCTTAATATTTAATATGATATTACAAAGGATGGAAGAAAGAAAGAAAAAACACAAACATGATTGTGCATTTAAGTTGTCAGCACACATCTGCTTTGGTTCAAATGCACTGCATATCTTCCTTCAGTCAGCCAACAAAACAGCAATGGAAAAGATTAACATACTGTTGGTAAAGCAGTTGCATCAAATTGATTTTCTGCAATATAGCATGATAATCCATACTGACAGCTCTGGATAGTACCAGCACATTTCTTGCTGGACTTGGTAATGCAAAGAACACAGTAAACAGCTTCACTTTTTCCTCAAAAATAAATAATTGACTATTAAAAACCTAACAGTCTTAAATAAGACTGGCATAATGGATAAGTCACTGCCCTCCTAAGACAGGGGTCCAAGTTCCATATGGGGTGGAAGTCATTACAGCAAGTGTCTCATCACTAGAATTGATATTTTATCCTTGCTTCGACTGTAAAACAGTCTTGCAGTGTTTATCTTGCAAAAAATGACCACAGAAGCTAAAATATGACATTTATTATGATAACATTGTTGTTGTTTTTTTTAAACATTTTCTATCACCGTGGACATCTTATTTAAGTACCATCTGGCATGCATGTTCCTTTGTTGCTCATCATTCATCACCAAAAATGATTTTCTTTTTCAATTCTTATGACTGTACTGATTGCATTGAATAAAATCCACATCTAGCATAACCAACCAATGTTGCAAAGCGCTCCAGTGGCGCAATTGGTCAGCGCGCGGTACTTATAAGACAGTATCTGTTGAACAATGCCAAGGTTGTGAGTTCAAGCCTCACCTGGAGAATCTTTGTATACTGTTTTTTTTCCTTTTCTTATGTCATTAGTCATTGATTATAAACTGGTAGCCTTAATATTTAACATGATATTACAAAGGATGGAAGAAAGAAAGAAAACACACAAACATGATTGTGCATTTAAGTTGTCAGCACACATCTGCTTTGGTTCAAATGCACTGCATATCTTCCTTCAGTCAGCCAACAAAACAGCAATGGAAAAGAATAACATACTGTTGGTAAAGCAGTTGCATCAAATTGATTTTCTGCAATATAGCAAGATAATCCATACTGACAGCTCTGGATAGTACCAGCACATTTCTTGCTGGACTTGGTAATGCAAAGAACACAGTAAACAGCTTCACTTTTTAAAATAAATAAATAATTGACTATTAAAAACCTAACAGTCTTAAATAAGGACATCAGTAAGCACCACTGGAATAATGGATAAGGCACTGCTCTCCTAAGCCAGTGGTTGTGGGTTTAAGTCCCTTCTGAGTTGGAAGTCATTACAGCAAGTGTCTCATCACTAGAGTTGATATTTTATCCTTGCTTCAACTGTAAAACAGTATTGCAGTGTTTAGCTTGTAAAAAGTGACCACAGAAGCTAAAATATGACATTAATTATGATAAAATTGTTGTTGTTGTTTTTTAAACCTTTTCTATCACAGTGGACAGCTTATTCAAGTGCCATCTGGCATGCATGTTCCTTTGTTGCTCATCATTCATCACCAAAAATGATTTTCTTTTTCAATTCTTATGACTGTACTGATTGCATTGAATAAAATCCACATCTAGCATAACCAACCAATGTTGCAAAGCGCTCCAGTGGCGCAATTGGTCAGCGCGCGGTACTTATAAGACAGTATCTGTTGAACAATGCCAAGGTTGTGAGTTCAAGCCTCACCTGGAGAATCTTTGTATACTGTTTTTTTTCCTTTTCTTATGTCATTAGTCATTGATTATAAACTGGTAGCCTTAATATTTAATATGATATTACAAAGGATGGAAGAAAGAAAGAAAACACACAAACATGATTGTGCATTGAAGTTGTCAGCACACATCTGCTTTGGTTCAAATGCACTGCATATCTTCCTTCAGTCAGCCAACAAAACAGCAATGGAAAAGAATAACATACTGTTGGTAAAGCAGTTGCATCAAATTGATTTTCTGCAATATAGCAAGATAATCCATACTGACAGCTCTGGATAGTACCAGCACATTTCTTGCTGGACTTGGTAATGCAAAGAACACAGTAAACAGCTTCACTTTTTTAAAAAAATAAATAATTGACTATTAAAAACCTAACAGTCTTAAATAAGGACATCAGTAAGCACCACTGGAATAATGGATAAGGCACTGTTCTCCTAAGCCAGTGGTTGTGGGTTTAAGTCCCATCTGAGTTGGAAGTCATTACAGCAAGTGTCTCATCACTAGAGTTGATATTTTATCCTTGCTTCAACTGTAAAACAGTATTGCAGTGTTTAGCTTGTAAAAAGTGACCACAGAAGCTAAAATATGACATTAATTATGATAAAATTGTTGTTGTTGTTTTTTAAACCTTTTCTATCACAGTGGACAGCTTATTCAAGTGCCATCTGGCATGCATGTTCCTTTGTTGCTCATCATTCATCACCAAAACTGATTTTTTTTTTCAATTCTTATGACTGTACTGATTGTATTAAATAAAATCCACATCTAGCATAACCAGACAATGCTGCAAAGTGCTCCAGTGGCGCAATTGGTCAGCGCGTGGTACTTATAAGACAGTATCTGTTGAGCAATGCTGAGGTTGTGAGTTCGAGCCTCACCTGGAGCTTCTTTGTATACTGTTTTTTTCCTTTTCTTATGTCATTAGTCATTGATTATAAACTGCTACCTTAATATTTAATATGATATTACAAAGGATGGAAGAAAGAAAGAAAAAACACAAACATGATAGTGCATTTAAGTTGTCAGCACACATCTGCTTTGGTTTAAATGCACTGCATATCTTCCTTCAGTCAGCCAACAAAACAGCAATGGAAAAGATTAACATACTGTTGGTAAAGCAGTTGCATCAAATTGATTTTCTGCAATATAGCATGATAATCCATACTGACAGCTCTGGATAATACCAGCACATTTCTTGCTGGACTTGGTAATGCAAAGAACACAGTAAACAGCTTCATATTTTTTCAAAAAATAAATAATTGACTATTAAAAACCTATCAGTCTTAAATAAGGACATCAGTAAGCACCACTGGCATAATGGATAAGGCACTGTTCTCCTAAGCCAGTGGTTGTGGGTTTAAGTCCCGTCTGAGTTGGAAGTCATTATAGCAAGTGTCTCATCAGTAGAGTTGATATTTTATCCTTGCTTCAACTGTAAAACAGTCTTGCAGTGTTTAGCTTGTAAAAAGTGACCACAGAAGCTAAAATATGACATTAATTATGATAACATTGTTGTTGTTGTTTTTTAAACCTTTTCTATCACTGTGGACAGCTTATTCAAGTGCCATCTGGCATGCATGTTCCTTTGTTGCTCATCATTCATCACCAAAAATGATTTTCTTTTTCAATTCTTATGACTGTACTGATTGTATTGAATAAAATCCACATCTAGCATTACCACTTAATGCTGCAAAGTGCTCCAGTGGCGCAATTGGTCAGCGCGCGGTACTTATAAGACAGTATCTGTTGAGCAATGCCGAGGTTGTGAGTTCAAGCCTCACCTGGAGCATCTTTGTATACTGTTTTTTTTCCTTTTCTTATGTCATTAGTCATTGATTATAAACTGCTACCTTAATATTTAATATGATATTACAAAGGATGGAAGAAAGAAAGAAAAAACGCAAACATGATTGTGCATTTAAGTTGTCAGCACACATCTGCTTTGGTTCAAATGCACTGCATATCTTCCTTCAGTCAGCAAACAAAACAGCAATGGAAAAGATTAACATGCTGTTGGTAAAGCAGTAGCATCAAATTGATTTTCTGCAATATAGCATGATAATCCATACTGACAGCTCTGGATAGTACCAGCACATTTCTTGCTGGACTTGGTAATGCAAAGAACACAGTAAACAGCTTAAATTTTTTTCAAAAATAAATAATTGACTATTAAAAACCTAACAGTCTTAAATAAGGACATCAGTAAGCACCACTGGCATAATGGATAAGGCACTGTTCTCCTAAGCCAGTGGTTGTGGGTTTAAGTCCCGTCTGAGTTGGAAGTCATTACAGCAAGTGTCTCATCAGTAGAGTTGATATTTTATCCTTGCTTCAACTGTAAAACAGTCTTGCAGTGTTTAGCTTGTAAAAAGTGACCACAGAAGCTAAAATATGACATTAATTATGATAACATTGTTGTTGTTGTTGTTGTTGTTTTTTAAACCTTTTCTATCACCGTGGACAGCTTATTCAAGTGCCATCTGGCATGCATGTTCCTTTGTTGCTCATCATTCATCACCAAAAATGATTTTCTTTTTCAATTCTTATGACTGTACTGATTGTATTGAATAAAATCCACATCTAGCATAACCAATTAATGCTGCAAAGAGCTCCAGTGGCGCAATTGGTCAGCGCACGGTACTTATAAGACAGTATCTGTTGAGCAATGCCGAGGTTGTGAGTTCAAGTCTCACCTGGAGGTTTTACTGGTTTTTTTCCTTTTCTTATGTCATTAGTCATTGATTATAAACTGCTACCTTAATATTTAATATGATATTACAAAGGATGGAAGAAAGAAAGAAAACACACAAGCATGATTGAGCATTTAAGTTGTCAGCACACATCTGCTTTGGTTCAAATGCACTGCATATCTTCCTTCAGTCAGCCAACAAAACAGCAATGGAAAAGATTAACATACTGTTGGTAAAGCAGTTGCATCAAATTGATTTTCTGCAATATAGCATGATAATCCATACTGACAGCTCTGGATAGTACCAGCACATTTCTTGCTGGACTTGGTAATGCAAAGAACACAGTAAACAGCTTCACTTTTTTTCAAAAATAAATAATTGACTATTAAAAACCTATCAGTCTTAAATAAGGACATCAGTAAGCACCACTGGCATAATGGATAAGGCACTGTTCTCCTAAGCCAGTGTTTGTGGGTTTAAGTCCCGTCTGAGTTGGAAGTCATTACAGCAAGTGTCTCATCACTAGAGTTGATATTTTATCTTTGCTTCAACTGTAAAACAGTCTTGCAGTGTTTAGCTTGTAAAAAATGACCACATAAGCTAAAATATGACATTTATTATGATAACATTGTTGTTGTTGTTTTTTAAACCTTTTCTATCACCGTGGACAGCTTATTCAAGTGCCATCTGGCATGCATGTTCCTTTGTTGCTCATCATTCATCACTGAAAATGATTTTCTTTTTCAATTCTTATGAATGTACTGATTGTATTGAATAAAATCCACATCTAGCATAACCAATTAATGCTGCAAAATGCTCCAGTGGCGCAATTGGTCAGCGCGCAAAACTTATAAGACAGTATCTGTTGAGCAATGCCAAGGTTGTGAGTTCAAGCCTCACTTGGAGCATCTTTGTGTACTGTTTTTTTTTTCCTTTACTTATGTCATTAGTCATTGATTATAAACTGCTACCTTAATATTTAATATGATATTACAAAGGATGGAAGAAAGAAAGAAAAAACACAAACATGATTGTGCATTTAAGTTGTCAGCACACATCTGCTTTGGTTCAAATGCACTGCATATCTTCCTTCAGTCAGCCAACAAAACAGCAATGGAAAAGATTAACATACTGTTGGTAAAGCAGTTGCATCAAATTGATTTTCTGCAATATAGCATGATAATCCATACTGACAGCTCTGGATAGTACCAGCACATTTCTTGCTGGACTTGGTAATGCAAAGAACACAGTAAACAGCTTCACTTTTTCCTCAAAAATAAATAATTGACTATTAAAAACCTAACAGTCTTAAATAAGACTGGCATAATGGATAAGTCACTGCCCTCCTAAGACAGGGGTCCAAGTTCCATATGGGGTGGAAGTCATTACAGCAAGTGTCTCATCACTAGAATTGATATTTTATCCTTGCTTCGACTGTAAAACAGTCTTGCAGTGTTTATCTTGCAAAAAATGACCACAGAAGCTAAAATATGACATTTATTATGATAACATTGTTGTTGTTTTTTTTAAACATTTTCTATCACCGTGGACATCTTATTTAAGTACCATCTGGCATGCATGTTCCTTTGTTGCTCATCATTCATCACCAAAAATGATTTTCTTTTTCAATTCTTATGACTGTACTGATTGCATTGAATAAAATCCACATCTAGCATAACCAACCAATGTTGCAAAGCGCTCCAGTGGCGCAATTGGTCAGCGCGCGGTACTTATAAGACAGTATCTGTTGAACAATGCCAAGGTTGTGAGTTCAAGCCTCACCTGGAGAATCTTTGTATACTGTTTTTTTTCCTTTTCTTATGTCATTAGTCATTGATTATAAACTGGTAGCCTTAATATTTAACATGATATTACAAAGGATGGAAGAAAGAAAGAAAACACACAAACATGATTGTGCATTTAAGTTGTCAGCACACATCTGCTTTGGTTCAAATGCACTGCATATCTTCCTTCAGTCAGCCAACAAAACAGCAATGGAAAAGAATAACATACTGTTGGTAAAGCAGTTGCATCAAATTGATTTTCTGCAATATAGCAAGATAATCCATACTGACAGCTCTGGATAGTACCAGCACATTTCTTGCTGGACTTGGTAATGCAAAGAACACAGTAAACAGCTTCACTTTTTTAAAAAAATAAATAATTGACTATTAAAAACCTAACAGTCTTAAATAAGGACATCAGTAAGCACCACTGGAATAATGGATAAGGCACTGCTCTCCTAAGCCAGTGGTTGTGGGTTTAAGTCCCTTCTGAGTTGGAAGTCATTACAGCAAGTGTCTCATCACTAGAGTTGATATTTTATCCTTGCTTCAACTGTAAAACAGTATTGCAGTGTTTAGATTGTAAAAAGTGACCACAGAAGCTAAAATATGACATTAATTATGATAAAATTGTTGTTGTTGTTTTTTAAACCTTTTCTATCACAGTGGACAGCTTATTCAAGTGCCATCTGGCATGCATGTTCCTTTGTTGCTCATCATTCATCACCAAAAATGATTTTCTTTTTCAATTCTTATGACTGTACTGATTGCATTGAATAAAATCCACATCTAGCATAACCAACCAATGTTGCAAAGCGCTCCAGTGGCGCAATTGGTCAGCGCGCGGTACTTATAAGACAGTATCTGTTGAACAATGCCAAGGTTGTGAGTTCAAGCCTCACCTGGAGAATCTTTGTATACTGTTTTTTTTCCTTTTCTTATGTCATTAGTCATTGATTATAAACTGGTAGCCTTAATATTTAATATGATATTACAAAGGATGGAAGAAAGAAAGAAAACACACAAACATGATTGTGCATTTAAGTTGTCAGCACACATCTGCTTTGGTTCAAATGCACTGCATATCTTCCTTCAGTCAGCCAACAAAACAGCAATGGAAAAGAATAACATACTGTTGGTAAAGCAGTTGCATCAAATTGATTTTCTGCAATATAGCAAGATAATCCATACTGACAGCTCTGGATAGTACCAGCACATTTCTTGCTGGACTTGGTAATGCAAAGAACACAGTAAACAGCTTCACTTTTTTAAAAAAATAAATAATTGACTATTAAAAACCTAACAGTCTTAAATAAGGACATCAGTAAGCACCACTGGAATAATGGATAAGGCACTGTTCTCCTAAGCCAGTGGTTGTGGGTTTAAGTCCCATCTGAGTTGGAAGTCATTACAGCAAGTGTCTCATCACTAGAGTTGATATTTTATCCTTGCTTCAACTGTAAAACAGTATTGCAGTGTTTAGCTTGTAAAAAGTGACCACAGAAGCTAAAATATGACATTAATTATGATAAAATTGTTGTTGTTGTTTTTTAAACCTTTTCTATCACAGTGGACAGCTTATTCAAGTGCCATCTGGCATGCATGTTCCTTTGTTGCTCATCATTCATCACCAAAACTGATTTTTTTTTTCAATTCTTATGACTGTACTGATTGTATTAAATAAAATCCACATCTAGCATAACCAGACAATGCTGCAAAGTGCTCCAGTGGTGCAATTGGTCAGCGCGTGGTACTTATAAGACAGTATCTGTTGAGCAATGCTGAGGTTGTGAGTTCGAGCCTCACCTGGAGCTTCTTTGTATACTGTTTTTTTCCTTTTCTTATGTCATTAGTCATTGATTATAAACTGCTACCTTAATATTTAATATGATATTACAAAGGATGGAAGAAAGAAAGAAAAAACACAAACATGATAGTGCATTTAAGTTGTCAGCACACATCTGCTTTGGTTTAAATGCACTGCATATCTTCCTTCAGTCAGCCAACAAAACAGCAATGGAAAAGATTAACATACTGTTGGTAAAGCAGTTGCATCAAATTGATTTTCTGCAATATAGCATGATAATCCATACTGACAGCTCTGGATAATACCAGCACATTTCTTGCTGGACTTGGTAATGCAAAGAACACAGTAAAAAGCTTCATATTTTTAAAAAAAATAAATAATTGACTATTAAAAACCTATCAGTCTTAAATAAGGACATCAGTAAGCACCACTGGCATAATGGATAAGGCACTGTTCTCCTAAGCCAGTGGTTGTGGGTTTAAGTCCCGTCTGAGTTGGAAGTCATTACAGCAAGTGTCTCATCAGTAGAGTTGATATTTTATCCTTGCTTCAACTGTAAAACAGTCTTGCAGTGTTTAGCTTGTAAAAAGTGACCACAGAAGCTAAAATATGACATTAATTATGATAACATTGTTGTTGTTGTTGTTGTTTTTTAAACCTTTTCTATCACCGTGGACAGCTTATTCAAGTGCCATCTGGCATGCATGTTCCTTTGTTGCTCATCATTCATCACCAAAAATTATTTTCTTTTTCAATTCTTATGACTGTACTGATTGTATTGAATAAAATCCACATCTAGCATAACCAATTAATGCTGCAAAGAGCTCCAGTGGCGCAATTGGTCAGCGCGCAGTACTTATAAAACAGGATCTGTTGAGCAAAGCCGAGGTTGTGAGTTCAAGCCTCACCTGGAGCATCTTTGTGTACTGTTTTTTTTTTCCTTTACTTATGTCATTAGTCATTGATTATAAACTGCTACCTTAATATTTAATATGATATTACAAAGGATGGAAGAAAGAAAGAAAAAACACAAACATGATTGTGCATTTAAGTTGTCAGCACACATCTGCTTTGGTTCAAATGCACTGCATATCTTCCTTCAGTCAGCCAACAAAACAGCAATGGAAAAGATTAACATACTGTTGGTAAAGCAGTTGCATCAAATTGATTTTCTGCAATATAGCATGATAATCCATACTGACAGCTCTGGATAGTACCAGCACATTTCTTGCTGGACTTGGTAATGCAAAGAACACAGTAAACAGCTTCACTTTTTCCTCAAAAATAAATAATTGACTATTAAAAACCTAACAGTCTTAAATAAGAACATCAGTAAGCACCACTGGCATAATGGATAAGTCACTGCCCTCCTAAGACAGGGGTCCAAGTTCCATATGGGGTGGAAGTCATTACAGCAAGTGTCTCATCACTAGAATTGATATTTTATCCTTGCTTCGACTGTAAAACAGTCTTGCAGTGTTTAGCTTGCAAAAAATGACCACAGAAGCTAAAATATGACATTTATTATGATAACATTGTTGTTGTTTTTTTTAAACATTTTCTATCACCGTGGACATCTTATTTAAGTACCATCTGGCATGCATGTTCCTTTGTTGCTCATCATTCATCACCAAAAATGATTTTCTTTTTCAATTCTTATGACTGTACTGATTGCATTGAATAAAATCCACATCTAGCATAACAAATCAATGTTGCAAAGCGCTCCAGTGGCGCAATTGGTCAGCGCACGGTACTTATAAGACAGTATCTGTTGAGCAATGCCGAGGTTGTGAGTTCAAGCCTCACCTGGAGCATTTTTGTATACTGTTTTTTTTCCTTTTCTTATGTCATTAGTCATTGATTATAAACTGCTACCTTAATATTTAATATGATATTACAAAGGATGGAAGAAAGAAAGAAAAAACACAAACATGATTGTGCATTTAATTTGTCAGCACACATCTGCTTTGGTTCAAATGCACTGCATATCTTCCTTCAGTCAGCCAACAAAACAGCAATGGAAAAGATTAACATACTGTTGGTAAAGCAGTTGCATCAAATTGATTTTCTGCAATATAGCATGATAATCCATACTGACAGCTCTGGATAGTACCAGCACATTTCTTGCTGGACTTGGTAATGCAAAGAACACAGTAAACAGCTTCACTTTTTTTCAAAAATAAATAATTGACTATTAAAAACCTATCAGTCTTAAATAAGGACATCAGTAAGCACCACTGGCATAATGGATAAGGCACTGTTCTCCTAAGCCAGTGTTTGTGGGTTTAAGTCCCGTCTGAGTTGGAAGTCATTACAGCAAGTGTCTCATCAGTAGAGTTGATATTTTATCCTTGCTTCAACTGTAAAACAGTCTTGCACTGTTTAGCTTGTAAAAAATGACCACAGTAGCTAAAATATGACATTAATTAGGATAACATTGTTGTTGTTGTTTTTTAAACCTTTTCTATCACAGTGGACAGCTTATTCAAGTGCCATCTGGCATGCATGTTCCTTTGTTGCTCATCATTCATCACCAAAAATTATTTTCTTTTTCAATTCTTATGACTGTACTGATTGTATTGAATAAAATCCACATCTAGCATAACCAATTAAGGCTGCAAAGTGCTCCAGTGGCGAAATTGGTCAGCGCGCGGTACTTATAAGACAGTATCTGTTGAGCATTGCCGAGGTTGTGAGTTCAAGCCTCACTTGGAGCAGCTTTGTATAATGTTTTTTTTTTCCTTTTTTTATTTCATTAGTCATTGATTATAAACTGCTACCTTAATATTTAATATGATATTACAAAGGATGGAAGAAAGAAAGAAAAAACACAAACATGATTGTGCATTTAAGTTGTCAGCACACATCTGCTTTGGTTCAAATGCACTGCATATCTTCCTTCAGTCAGCCAACAAAACAGCAATGGAAAAGAATAACATACTGTTGGTAAAGCAGTTGCATCAAATTGATTTTCTGCAATATAGCAAGATAATCCATACTGACAGCTCTGGATAGTACCAGCACATTTCTTGCTGGACTTGGTAATGCAAAGAACACAGTAAACAGCTTCACTTTTTTAAAAAAAAAAATAATTGACTATTAAAAACCTAACAGTCTTAAATAAGGACATCAGTAAGCACCACTGGAATAATGGATAAGGCACTGTTCTCCTAAGCCAGTGGTTGTGGGTTTAAGTCCCATCTGAGTTGGAAGTCATTACAGCAAGTGTCTCATCACTAGAGTTGATATTTTATCCTTGCTTCAACTGTAAAACAGTATTGCAGTGTTTAGCTTGTAAAAAGTGACCACAGAAGCTAAAATATGACATTAATTATGATAAAATTGTTGTTGTTGTTTTTTAAACCTTTTCTATCACAGTGGACAGCTTATTCAAGTGCCATCTGGCATGCATGTTCCTTTGTTGCTCATCATTCATCACCAAAACTGATTTTTTTTTTCAATTCTTATGACTGTACTGATTGTATTAAATAAAATCCACATCTAGCATAACCAGACAATGCTGCAAAGTGCTCCAGTGGTGCAATTGGTCAGCGCGTGGTACTTATAAGACAGTATCTGTTGAGCAATGCTGAGGTTGTGAGTTCGAGCCTCACCTGGAGCTTCTTTGTATACTGTTTTTTTCCTTTTCTTATGTCATTAGTCATTGATTATAAACTGCTACCTTAATATTTAATATGATATTACAAAGGATGGAAGAAAGAAAGAAAAAACACAAACATGATAGTGCATTTAAGTTGTCAGCACACATCTGCTTTGGTTTAAATGCACTGCATATCTTCCTTCAGTCAGCCAACAAAACAGCAATGGAAAAGATTAACATACTGTTGGTAAAGCAGTTGCATCAAATTGATTTTCTGCAATATAGCATGATAATCCATACTGACAGCTCTGGATAATACCAGCACATTTCTTGCTGGACTTGGTAATGCAAAGAACACAGTAAAAAGCTTCATATTTTTAAAAAAAATAAATAATTGACTATTAAAAACCTATCAGTCTTAAATAAGGACATCAGTAAGCACCACTGGCATAATGGATAAGGCACTGTTCTCCTAAGCCAGTGGTTGTGGGTTTAAGTCCCGTCTGAGTTGGAAGTCATTACAGCAAGTGTCTCATCAGTAGAGTTGATATTTTATCCTTGCTTCAACTGTAAAACAGTCTTGCAGTGTTTAGCTTGTAAAAAGTGACCACAGAAGCTAAAATATGACATTAATTATGATAACATTGTTGTTGTTGTTGTTGTTTTTTAAACCTTTTCTATCACCGTGGACAGCTTATTCAAGTGCCATCTGGCATGCATGTTCCTTTGTTGCTCATCATTCATCACCAAAAATTATTTTCTTTTTCAATTCTTATGACTGTACTGATTGTATTGAATAAAATCCACATCTAGCATAACCAATTAATGCTGCAAAGAGCTCCAGTGGCGCAATTGGTCAGCGCGCAGTACTTATAAAACAGGATCTGTTGAGCAAAGCCGAGGTTGTGAGTTCAAGCCTCACCTGGAGCATCTTTGTGTACTGTTTTTTTTTTCCTTTACTTATGTCATTAGTCATTGATTATAAACTGCTACCTTAATATTTAATATGATATTACAAAGGATGGAAGAAAGAAAGAAAAAACACAAACATGATTGTGCATTTAAGTTGTCAGCACACATCTGCTTTGGTTCAAATGCACTGCATATCTTCCTTCAGTCAGCCAACAAAACAGCAATGGAAAAGATTAACATACTGTTGGTAAAGCAGTTGCATCAAATTGATTTTCTGCAATATAGCATGATAATCCATACTGACAGCTCTGGATAGTACCAGCACATTTCTTGCTGGACTTGGTAATGCAAAGAACACAGTAAACAGCTTCACTTTTTCCTCAAAAATAAATAATTGACTATTAAAAACCTAACAGTCTTAAATAAGAACATCAGTAAGCACCACTGGCATAATGGATAAGTCACTGCCCTCCTAAGACAGGGGTCCAAGTTCCATATGGGGTGGAAGTCATTACAGCAAGTGTCTCATCACTAGAATTGATATTTTATCCTTGCTTCGACTGTAAAACAGTCTTGCAGTGTTTAGCTTGCAAAAAATGACCACAGAAGCTAAAATATGACATTTATTATGATAACATTGTTGTTGTTTTTTTTAAACATTTTCTATCACCGTGGACATCTTATTTAAGTACCATCTGGCATGCATGTTCCTTTGTTGCTCATCATTCATCACCAAAAATGATTTTCTTTTTCAATTCTTATGACTGTACTGATTGCATTGAATAAAATCCACATCTAGCATAACAAATCAATGTTGCAAAGCGCTCCAGTGGCGCAATTGGTCAGCGCACGGTACTTATAAGACAGTATCTGTTGAGCAATGCCGAGGTTGTGAGTTCAAGCCTCACCTGGAGCATTTTTGTATACTGTTTTTTTTCCTTTTCTTATGTCATTAGTCATTGATTATAAACTGCTACCTTAATATTTAATATGATATTACAAAGGATGGAAGAAAGAAAGAAAAAACACAAACATGATTGTGCATTTAATTTGTCAGCACACATCTGCTTTGGTTCAAATGCACTGCATATCTTCCTTCAGTCAGCCAACAAAACAGCAATGGAAAAGATTAACATACTGTTGGTAAAGCAGTTGCATCAAATTGATTTTCTGCAATATAGCATGATAATCCATACTGACAGCTCTGGATAGTACCAGCACATTTCTTGCTGGACTTGGTAATGCAAAGAACACAGTAAACAGCTTCACTTTTTTTCAAAAATAAATAATTGACTATTAAAAACCTATCAGTCTTAAATAAGGACATCAGTAAGCACCACTGGCATAATGGATAAGGCACTGTTCTCCTAAGCCAGTGTTTGTGGGTTTAAGTCCCGTCTGAGTTGGAAGTCATTACAGCAAGTGTCTCATCAGTAGAGTTGATATTTTATCCTTGCTTCAACTGTAAAACAGTCTTGCACTGTTTAGCTTGTAAAAAATGACCACAGTAGCTAAAATATGACATTAATTAGGATAACATTGTTGTTGTTGTTTTTTAAACCTTTTCTATCACAGTGGACAGCTTATTCAAGTGCCATCTGGCATGCATGTTCCTTTGTTGCTCATCATTCATCACCAAAAATTATTTTCTTTTTCAATTCTTATGACTGTACTGATTGTATTGAATAAAATCCACATCTAGCATAACCAATTAAGGCTGCAAAGTGCTCCAGTGGCGAAATTGGTCAGCGCGCGGTACTTATAAGACAGTATCTGTTGAGCATTGCCGAGGTTGTGAGTTCAAGCCTCACTTGGAGCAGCTTTGTATAATGTTTTTTTTTTCCTTTTTTTATTTCATTAGTCATTGATTATAAACTGCTACCTTAATATTTAATATGATATTACAAAGGATGGAAGAAAGAAAGAAAAAACACAAACATGATTGTGCATTTAAGTTGTCAGCACACATCTGCTTTGGTTCAAATGCACTGCATATCTTCCTTCAGTCAGCCAACAAAACAGCAATGGAAAAGATTAACATACTGTTGGTAAAGCAGTTGCATCAAATTGATTTTCTGCAATATAGCATGATAATCCATACTGACAGCTCTGGATAGTACCAGCACATTTCTTGCTGGACTTGGTAATGCAAAGAACACAGTAAACAGCTTCACTTTTTTTCAAAAATAAATAATTGACTATTAAAAACCTATCAGTCTTAAATAAGGACATCAGTAAGCACCACTGGCATAATGGATAAGGCACTGTTCTCCTAAGCCAGTGGTTGTGGGTTTAAGTCCCGTCTGAGTTGGAAGTCATTACAGCAAGTGTCTCATCAGTAGAGTTGATATTTTATCCTTGCTTCAACTGTAAAACAGTCTTGCAGTGTTTAGCTTGTAAAAAGTGACCACAGAAGCTAAAATATGACATTAATTATGATAACATTGTTGTTGTTGTTGTTTTTTAAACCTTTTCTATCACCGTGGACAGCTTATTCAAGTGCCATCTGGCATGCATGTTCCTTTGTTGCTCATCATTCATCACCAAAAATGATTTTCTTTTTCAATTCTTATGACTGTACTGATTGTATTGAATAAAATCCACATCTAGCATAACCAATTAATGCTGCAAAGAGCTCCAGTGGCGCAATTGGTCAGCGCGCGGTACTTATAAGACAGTATCTGTTGAGCAATGCCGAGGTTGTGAGTTCAAGCCTCACCTGGAGCATCTTTGTACACTGTTTTTTTTTCCTTTTCTTATGTCATTAGTCATTGATTATAAACTGCTACCTTAATATTTAATATGATATTACAAAGGATGGAAGAAAGAAAGAAAACACACAAACATGATTGTGCATTTAAGTTGTCAGCACACATCTGCTTTGGTTCAAATGCACTGCATATCTTCCTTCAGTCAGCCAACAAAACAGCAATGGAAAAGATTAACATACTGTTGGTAAAGCAGTTGCATCAAATTGATTTTCTGCAATATAGCATGATAATCCATACTGACAGCTCTGGATACTACCAGCACATTTCTTGCTGTACTTGGTAATGCAAAGAACACAGTAAACAGCTTCACTTTTTTTCAAAAATAAATAATTGACTATTAAAAACCTATCAGTCTTAAATAAGGACATCAGTAAGCACCACTGGCATAATGGATAAGGCACTGTTCTCCTAAGCCAGTGGTTGTGGGTTTAAGTCCCGTCTGAGTTGGAAGTCATTACAGCAAGTGTCTCATCACTAGAGTTGATATTTTATCTTTGCTTCAACTGTAAAACAGTCTTGCAGTGTTTAGCTTGTAAAAAATGACCACATAAGCTAAAATATGACATTTATTATGATAACATTGTTGTTGTTGTTTTTTAAACCTTTTCTATCACCGTGGACAGCTTATTCAAGTGCCATCTGGCATGCATGTTCCTTTGTTGCTCATCATTCATCACTGAAAATGATTTTCTTTTTCAATTCTTATGAATGTACTGATTGTATTGAATAAAATCCACATCTAGCATAACCAATTAATGCTGCAAAATGCTCCAGTGGCGCAATTGGTCAGCGCGCGAAACTTATAAGACAGTATCTGTTGAGCAATGCCAAGGTTGTGAGTTCAAGCCTCACTTAAAGCATCTTTGTGTACTGTTTTTTTTTTCCTTTACTTATGTCATTAGTCATTGATTATAAACTGCTACCTTAATATTTAATATGATATTACAAAGGATGGAAGAAAGAAAGAAAAAACACAAACATGATTGTGCATTTAAGTTGTCAGCACACATCTGCTTTGGTTCAAATGCACTGCATATCTTCCTTCAGTCAGCCAACAAAACAGCAATGGAAAAGATTAACATACTGTTGGTAAAGCAGTTGCATCAAATTGATTTTCTGCAATATAGCATGATAATCCATACTGACAGCTCTGGATAGTACCAGCACATTTCTTGCTGGACTTGGTAATGCAAAGAACACAGTAAACAGCTTCACTTTTTCCTCAAAAATAAATAATTGACTATTAAAAACCTAACAGTCTTAAATAAGAACATCAGTAAGCACCACTGGCATAATGGATAAGTCACTGCCCTCCTAAGACAGGGGTCCAAGTTCCATATCGGGTGGAAGTCATTACAGCAAGTGTCTCATCACTAGAATTGATATTTTATCCTTGCTTCGACTGTAAAACAGTCTTGCAGTGTTTAGCTTGCAAAAAATGACCACAGAAGCTAAAATATGACATTTATTATGATAACATTGTTGTTGTTTTTTTTAAACATTTTCTATCACCGTGGACATCTTATTTAAGTACCATCTGGCATGCATGTTCCTTTGTTGCTCATCATTCATCACCAAAAATGATTTTCTTTTTCAATTCTTATGACTGTACTGATTGCATTGAATAAAATCCACATCTAGCATAACAAATCAATGTTGCAATGCGCTCCAGTGGCGCAATTGGTCAGCGCACGTTACTTATAAGACAGTATCTGTTGAGAAATGCCGAGGTTGTGAGTTCAAGCCTCACCTGGAGCATTTTTGTATACTTTTTTTTTTTCTTTTCTTATGTCATTAGTCATTGATTATAAACTGCTACCTTAATATTTAATATGATATTACAAAGGATGGAAGAAAGAAAGAAAAAACACAAACATGATTGTGCATTTAAGTTGTCAGCACACATCTGCTTTGGTTCAAATGCACTGCATATCTTCCTTCAGTCAGCCAACAAAACAGCAATGGAAAAGATTAACATACTGTTGGTAAAGCAGTTGCATCAAATTGATTTTCTGCAATATAGCATGATAATCCATACTGACAGCTCTGGATAGTACCAGCACATTTCTTGCTGGACTTGGTAATGCAAAGAACACAGTAAACAGCTTCACTTTTTTTCAAAAATAAATAATTGACTATTAAAAACCTATCAGTCTTAAATAAGGACATCAGTAAGCACCACTGGCATAATGGATAAGGCACTGTTCTCCTAAGCCAGTGTTTGTGGGTTTAAGTCCCGTCTGAGTTGGAAGTCATTACAGCAAGTGTCTCATCACTAGAGTTGATATTTTATCCTTGCTTCAACTGTAAAACTGTCTTGCAGTGTTTAGCTTGTACAAAATGACCACAGTAGCTAAAATATGACATTAATTAGGATAACATTGTTGTTGTTGTTGTTGTTTTTTAAACCTTTTCTATCACAGTGGACAGCTTATTCAAGTGCCATCTGGCATGCATGTTCCTTTGTTGCTCATCATTCATCACCAAAAATGATTTTCTTTTTCAATTCTTATGACTGTACTGATTGTATTGAATAAAATCCACATCTAGCATAACCAATTAATGCTGCAAAGTGCTCCAGTGGCAAAATTGGTCAGCGCGCGGTACTTATAAGACAGTATCTGTTAAGCATTGCCGAGGTTGTGAGTTCAAGCCTCACTTGGAGCAGCTTTGTATAATGTTTTTTTTTCCTTTTTTTATTTCATTAGTCATTGATTATAAACTGCTACCTTAATATTTAATATGATATTACAAAGGATGGAAGAAAGAAAGAAAAAACACAAACATGATTGTGCATTTAAGTTGTCAGCACACATCTGCTTTGGTTCAAATGCACTGCATATCTTCCTTCAGTCAGCCAACAAAACAGCAATGGAAAAGATTAACATACTGTTGGTAAAGCAGTTGCATCAAATTGATTTTCTGCAATATAGCATGATAATCCATACTGACAGCTCTGGATAGTACCAGCACATTTCTTGCTGGACTTGGTAATGCAAAGAACACAGTAAACAGCTTCACTTTTTCCTCAAAAATAAATAATTGACTATTAAAAACCTAACAGTCTTAAATAAGAACATCAGTAAGCACCACTGGCATAATGGATAAGTCACTGCCCTCCTAAGACAGGGGTCCAAGTTCCATATCGGGTGGAAGTCATTACAGCAAGTGTCTCATCACTAGAATTGATATTTTATCCTTGCTTCGACTGTAAAACAGTCTTGCAGTGTTTAGCTTGCAAAAAATGACCACGGAAGCTAAAATATGACATTAATTATGATAACATTGTTGTTGTTGTTTTTTAAACCTTTTCTATCACAGTGGACAGCTTATTCAAGTGCCATCTGGCATGCATGTTCCTTTGTTGCTCATCATTCATCACCAAAAATGATTTTCTTTTTCAATTCTTATGACTGTACTGATTGTATTGAATAAAATCCACATCTAGCATAACCAATTAATGCTGTAAAGTGCTCCAGTGGCGCAATTGGTCAGCGCGCGGTACTTATAAGACAGTATCTGTTGAGCAATGCCGAGGTTGTGAGTTCAAGCCTCACCTGGAGAAGCTTTGTATAATGTTTTTTTTTCCTTTTTTTATGTCATTAGTCATTGATTATAAACTGCTACCTTAATATTTAATATGATATTACAAAGGATGGAAGAAAGAAAGAAAACACACAAACATGAT